>NW_015639794.1:34025-38945 GCF_001515625.1 Sinocyclocheilus rhinocerous
ACCATTCACTCCACTCCTTCGCCGGCCAGACACCATCAGCCCTCCAGAACCAGGTCACGAGCCCATGCTGGTGGATAACACTCGACTGTCTTCATTGGAACGGCAGAGACGGCTGACCCAGAGCTTATGTCTGTACTGTGGAGCTGGTGGGCATGTAATCGCGGCATGCCCAATTCGTCCACCATGACCCATGGTGAGTGTCATTAAGCCATCGATAGTCAATATGCAGCCCCTCACCTCTGTTGTGAATCTTACTGCCTCCGGTATTTCCCTTCCAGTACACGCCCTCCTCGACTCTGGGTCAGTCGGGAACTTCATCTCCGGGAATCTCTGCCGCCAGCTTAAGCTCATGACCACTGCCACCAAAACCACCTACCAGGTCCAATCGGTTTCGGGAAAACCTGCCGCCAGCTCAAGCTCCCGACCACTGCCACCAAAACCACCTACCAGGTCCAATCGGTGACGGGAAAACCACTCAGCCGAAGACATGCGCGCCACAGTGTGGGTCCTCTTCACTTACAAGTTGTACAGTTACATGAGGAAACTCTGCATCTCCTGGTTCTGGAGGATTCCACCGCTGATGTGATCATAGGGTGCCCTTGGTTGGTACAACACGATCCCGTCATCTCCTGGGGTACTGGTGAGGTCCTGAAGTGGGGCAGTACTTGTTTTCCTGACTGTTTCCCTCACACTCCTCAGCCATCACCTCTTTATTCCGAAACACTCACAGTCAACTCAACGTCCATCGAGAGCCCAGTCGAGAAACAGTCAGTTGACATTCCACCCTGTTACGCCCCCTTCAGAGATGTATTCTGCCCGAAGAGAGCCTCCCAGTTACCTCCGCACCGGCCATGGGACTGTGCAATAGATCGGATTCCGGGTGAGCCAGTGCCCCGTGGAAAAATGTATCCATTATCACTCCCAGAACAGAAGGCCATGGAGGAGTATATTGAGGAGGTTTTACATCAAGGCTACATCCGCCCTTCTACGTCCCCTGCTGCTTCGAGCTTTTTCTTCGTGGCCAAGAAGGATGGAGGTTTGAGGCCTCGTATCAATTATCGGGCGCTGAATAAGATTACCATCAAGTTTCGCTATCCACTTCCCCTCGTTCCAGCGGCATTGGAACATCTCCGCGGAGCCACCGTCTTCACCAAGTTAGACCGCCGCAGTGCGTACAACCTCATCCGGATACGTGAGGCGGACGAATGGAAGATCGCCTTCGTGACCCCTACTGGCCACTATGAGTATCTCGTCATGCCGTATGGCCTGGTAAACGCCCCTTCCGTATTCCAGGAATTCATGCATGAGGTACTCCGAGAGTATCTACATCGGTTCGTCCTCGTCTACACTGATGACATCCTCATCTACTCCCGGAGCATGGCCGAACATCGCCACCACGTTGCGGAGGTCCTGAAACGCCTGAGAGAATTCCACCTGTTCCTCAAAGCCAAGAAATGCTCCTTCCATCAGTCCTCAGTGCAGTTCCTTGGTTACATCATCAATAACGGTGGCATCCAGATGGAAGAGGGGAAGGTAGAGGCCATCAGGAATTGGCCAGTTCCAACCACCATCAAGGAATTTCAGCGCTTCCTGGGATTCTCGAACTTTTATAGAAGATTCATCCACAACTACAGCTCCATAACCAGTCCACTCACTAGTCTGTTGAGAAACAAGCCCAAATCTCTGTCCTGGTCACCAGCTGCCACTGAAGCCTTTGAAGCCCTCAAGAAAGCCTTCACCTGTGCACCGCTCCTCATCCATCCAGACCCCAACAGGCCCTTCGTTGTGGAGGTGGACGCTTCCAATACCGGGAGAGGAGCGGTGCTGTCTCAGCAGCAGAGGTCTCCAGCCAAACTCCATCCATGTGCCTTCTCTCGCAAACTCAGCCCGGCGGAGAAGAATTACAATATCGGCAACAGGGAACTCCTTGCTATCAAGTTAGCCCTGGAGGAATGGAGGCATTGGTTGGAGGGCGCACATCATCCATTCAGTGTCCTTACTGACCATAAGAACCTGCAATATCTGTGAGACGCCAAGAGACTAGAAAGCCTCCCAGTTACCTCAGCACCGGCCATGGGACTGTGCAATAGATCTGATTCCTGGTGAGCCAGTGCCCCATGGAAAGATTTACCCCTTATCACTCCCAGAACAGAAGGCCATGGAGGAGTATATTGAGGAGGTTTTACATCAAGGCTACATCCGCCCTTCTACGTCCCCTGCTGCTTCGAGCTTTTTCTTCGTGGCCAAGAAGGATGGAGGTTTGAGGCCTCGTATCAATTATCGGGCGCTGAATAAGATTACCATCAAGTTTCGCTATCCACTTCCCCTCGTTCCAGCGGCATTGGAACATCTCCGCGGAGCCACCGTCTTCACCAAGTTAGACCTCCGCAGCGCGTACAACCTCATCCGGATACGTGAGGGGGACGAATGGAAGATCGCCTTCGTGACCCCTACTGGCCACTATGAGTATCTCGTCATGCCGTATGGCCTGGTAAACGCCCCTTCCGTATTCCAGGAATTCATGCATGAGGTACTCCGAGAGTATCTACATCGGTTCGTCCTCGTCTACACTGATGACATCCTCATCTACTCCCGGAGCATGGCCGAACATCGCCACCACGTTGCGGAGGTCCTGAAACGCCTGAGAGAATTCCACCTGTTCCTCAAAGCCAAGAAATGCTCCTTCCATCAGTCCTCAGTGCAGTTCCTTGGTTACATCATCAATAACGGTGGCATCCAGATGGAAGAGGGGAAGGTAGAGGCCATCAGGAATTGGCCAGTTCCAACCACCATCAAGGAATTTCAGCGCTTCCTGGGATTCTCGAACTTTTATAGAAGATTCATCCACAACTACAGCTCCATAACCAGTCCACTCACTAGTCTGTTGAGAAACAAGCCCAAATCTCTGTCCTGGTCACCAGCTGCCACTGAAGCCTTTGAAGCCCTCAAGAAAGCCTTCACCTGTGCACCGCTCCTCATCCATCCAGACCCCAACAGGCCCTTCGTTGTGGAGGTGGACGCTTCCAATACCGGGATAGGAGCGGTGCTGTCTCAGCAGCAGAGGTCTCCAGCCAAACTCCATCCATGTGCCTTCTTCTCTCGCAAACTCAGTCCGGCGGAGAGAAACTACGATATCGGCAACAGGGAACTCCTTGCTATTAAGTTAGCCCTGGAGGAATTGAGGCATTGGTTGGAGGGTGCACAACATCCATTCATTGTCCTCACTGACCACAAAAATCTGCAATATCTGTGAGATGCCAAGAGACTTAATCCTCGCCAGGCACAATGGGCGCTCTTTTTCTTTTTTTTTTTTCTTTTCCCAAAAATGTGAAAGCGGATGCTCTCTCTTGTCTTCATGCTCCTGAAGAGGTCAGTGAGGAACCGGAATCCATTATCTCCAAGGAAATCATTGTAAGCCCCATCCAATGGTCCCCCAATCCAGCCACCTCCTCCAATGCTTCCACGGCCACTCCTCCGGGCTGTCCACAAGGATTGCAGTATGTCACCAGAGCACAACGCACTCCCCTGATTCACTCCGCTCACACTTCTCTGGGCACTGGCCACCCAGGGGCCAACAACCCCATCTCGCTGCTGAAAGATCGCTTCTGGTGGCCCAATATGGCCAGGGATGTGAGAAGGTTCGTCCAAGGCTGTTCCGACTGTGCCATCGCCAAGAGCCCACGCCACCTACCATCGGGCAAACTTCTTCCGCTGCCCGTTCCCAACCGCCCCTGGACACACCTAGGAGTTCACTTCATCACAGATCTGCGTGCCTCGGAGGGTAACACATGTGTTCTAGTAGTCATTGATCGATTCTCTAATTCCTGCCGTCTTCTCCCCCTCAAAGGTCTACCCACAGCTATGGAAACCGCTGAGATCATGTTTAACAACATCTTCAGATATTACGGGATCCCAGAAGACATTGTCTCAGACCGTGGCCAACAGTTCATTTCCAGGGTATGGAAGGCATTTTTCTCCCTCCTAGGTGTGACCATAAGCCTCTCGTCAGGATACCATCCCCAGTCTAACGCGCAGACGGAGAGGAAGATTCATGAAATTGGACGTTTCCTGCGAACCTTCTGCCATGGCCACCAGAACTCTTGGAACCAGTTCCTAGGCTGGGCCGAGTATGCGCAGAACTCTCTTCGCCAGCCATCCACTGGACTCACTCCCTTCCAGTGCGTACTCGGGTACCAGCCTCCCCTATTCCCCTGGTCCGGGGAACCGTCGGATGTCCCTTCTGTCGATTACTGGTTCCGAGAGAGCGAGAGGGTCTGGGACGCAGCTCACCATCGGCTTCAGCGGGCAGTCCGCAGAAGCAAGACGACAGCAGACCTTCGAAGGGCTGAAACCCCATCATACCAACCTGGTCAGAAGGTCTGGTTGTCAACACGGGACATTAGGATGCGCCTGCCCTGCAAGAAGCTCAGTCCCAGATATGTTGGCCCCTTCACCATCATCAAGCAGATAAACCCAGTCACGTACCAACTTCAGCTTCCCTCACAGTATAAGATTCACTCTTCCAGTTTCACTGTTCAAACCTTACCATCCTCCTGTTTCTGTCTCCACAGAGCCTGGCCCGACAGAGGAACCCCCTCTTCCGTTAATACAGGAGGACGGCGCCATCTACAAGGTCAATGAGATCTTGGACTCCCGGCGCCGTGGTGGTATCTTGGAATATCTTGTGGACTGGGAAGGCTATGGGCCAGAGGAACGGTCATGGGTTCCCAGAGTTGACATCCTCGATCCCACGCTGCTGGAGGCCTTTCACTCCACTCATCCAGATCGTCCTGGGCCCCGAGGGAGAGGTAGACCACCACGACGTCGGGGTCATCGGCCCTCAGGAGCGGGCCGTGGAGAAAGGGGTACTGTCACAGATCGGCCAGGCTCAACCACCTCCCAATCACAGCGAACACCATC
>NW_015639794.1:56761-57944 GCF_001515625.1 Sinocyclocheilus rhinocerous
CCATCTACAAGGTCAACGAGATCTTGGACTCCCGGCGCCGTGGTGGTATCTTGGAATATCTTGTGGACTGGGAAGGCTATGGGCCAGAGGAACGGTCATGGGTTCCCAGAGTTGACAACCTCAATCCCACACTGCTGGAGCCCTTTCACTCCCCTCATCCAGATTGTCCTGGGCCCCGAAGGAGAGGTAGACCACCACGACGTCGGGGTCATCGGCCCTTAGGAGCGGGCCGTGGAGGAGGGGGTACTGTCAAAGATCAGCCAGGCTCATCCACCACCCAATCACAGCGCACACTGTCACCTGAATACTGATTGCACGCACCTGTTTGGAATTTGCACTCTCATCAGGACTCCTACAAAAGCACACACCTCACTTCACTCCAGTGTCCGGTCTCGTTCATACAAAGTGGACTCTCTATGCTATCTGTGCGATACATTGAGCTACCTACCTGCCTTGTGTACTTACCTTCTGTGTCTCCTCCAGTGTGTTCTCCTGTGCTCAGTTCCTACGTCAGTTCCAGTTGTCATCTCCGTGGGGATATTCTCATTACTCGTCGTCTGAGGTGTGTGCTGTC
Source organism: Sinocyclocheilus rhinocerous (assembly GCF_001515625.1). Lineage (NCBI taxonomy): Eukaryota > Metazoa > Chordata > Actinopteri > Cypriniformes > Cyprinidae > Sinocyclocheilus > Sinocyclocheilus rhinocerous. The sequence goes on from NW_015639794.1 coordinate 57,336, forward strand.
TTCCGTCTCCCTTCCACGATCTCCTGCGAAACCAGAGACTGTGTTATATTCTCCATCAAATCAGAGAACTGCTCCATTGCCTTTAATACTCACCTGCCATTACCATCTGCATCATTTGCTGTCAATAAATATAACAGTTTGTATTCTAATCCTCTGTGTGAGTCTCCTTCTGTAACAAGTTCTGCCACCTGGTAGAAATACAAATACTATTGAAATTAATGTCATGATATTCCCACTAATACCACTAGATGGCAGCAGAGAATCATTTATTGTCTCATTTACCATTTCCACTCTGTAATATAGCTCTTTTCACATGTTTTGATTTTGGATTTATATTTAGACATTATAAAATCACTATTATAACATTTAAAAATAATTTCTTTGTCAAAGTTCAGCATTGTTTTATAAAAAGTAAAACTCATCGGATCTACTACTTGAATCATACAAATGGCCTATTTTGAATTAAAAATGGCAATTTCCGGCAAAAGGTGGTTTGTTTGTATCCTTGTTAATAATCTTCTCAGTTCCCTAAATCAAATGCCCATTCACAAACATATAGTGACTTTTTTTTATTTTTGAGCAATAGAGATACTCAGAAATGTACTGATA
>NW_015639795.1:0-797 GCF_001515625.1 Sinocyclocheilus rhinocerous
GAAACTTATCTCTTTGTAGTTTATCTTTAGTAAAAATCAGTAACCAGTTTTAAGTAAAACTTTATTTTTCCCATTTCTTTTTCAATAGCTTTTGTCAACTTTAATGGATGAAAATGTACCCCTTCTCTTTTGAATGTTACCATTACTTTCCATTCCATTTCTTCATCCACCCTCACGCTTGACTTTGCAGCCTTTGTTTTTTTGCTCACGTCACTCACCTCCAACCCTAAACTTGAACTTCCAGAGCTATTACTCCTATCTTTCCTCTTCCTTGACACATCCTGCCAAGGCATACCTTCACTGTCTCCATCCGTACTTTCACCCATGATAGTTGCATCCACGGTACAGTTGTTGCTAATCCGTCGCCCAAAACACTCTCACGCAGCACTTCCGGTTTGCGATCTGCCTAGAGTTACGATCGAAACAAAACCGATGTCCGATTCGTAAAACCCGATCAAGTCCCAAAACCAACTCAGATATATGTAAATGCATATCACAATTCCTAATTTAAAGAATATATATGCAGAATATGCGATTTTATTTGTTTTATAATAATTATAGAAATTTAAATGTATGCAATTCTATAAATTCAATAAATCCATTACCCATGTGACCTAAAGATATCAAAGCATGTGCAAATTATTCAGAAAGTTATTCCCTAAGCCTTGTGCAATATATAGAATATTTTTCAGAATAATATGTATTGCCTTTTGATATGAAAAGGATATTTTTTTGAATATTTCACTATTAGTCTCCTGCGTCGACCGAAGTATTGTCACAGAGGGTCACGGCGGAGT
>NW_015639796.1:0-200 GCF_001515625.1 Sinocyclocheilus rhinocerous
ACAACTCTTCAGTTGGTGCGCCTAAATCAGTCATTCTGACAGTTACCACGTTTTTTACAATTCTGCAGGATGGGATACATTTTTAGCTTATTTACTGCTTAAATTATGATTCAAATAATTGTGTAATTATTTGTTCCATTTTTATTTAAATTATTTCACACTTTTAAAACTTTTGCAATACATAATGTATGACAGATAGG
>NW_015639796.1:380-535 GCF_001515625.1 Sinocyclocheilus rhinocerous
AGCTAAGGAAATGAAATGCTTCTCTGCAAACTGTGCAGTTCGACTGTACATTTATATCTCAGTTTATGCTTTCAACTGTTTTCTTTATACTTCAAATTATATTACATCAATTATTTTCTGTTGTCTATTACTATAAAAACAAACTCAGTAACTCA
>NW_015639797.1:0-1628 GCF_001515625.1 Sinocyclocheilus rhinocerous
ATTCCCTAAGAAAAGTAATCTGACATTACATGTGGTGGAGAATGCAGGTAAGATTTGACTTAAAAATTAATGACACCAAGATATTATTGTGAATCTTTCCTATTTTTATCCGGAAAAATAGATTAGATACAGAGAAACAGAGTTTTGTGAGTTATTGTACCTGTTATTATAGCATGGCAGAGCGTGTTGAATGAATGAAGTGAAACTCGAGGGTTTGTTTAAAGTTGAACTGCAGTAAAAACATTTAAATTTTGTCTGTCGAGAAAAAATAAGTCGCTCTAAAGCGCACAAGAAAGAAACGAGCGTGTTCCTCGTTACTGTCTTTTAAAAGGCCTTCAGAGCTTGATTTGTATAAGTGCGTGTTCCACTTCCAAATTCAACTCTGCCATTCATCTCCCCGGTTTGAGAATATCAGATTAGCTAACTGATAGCCCTCTGCCATTTATTCACTAAAACTAGTGAACTTAAAACGCGGTGCTCAGAGAGTGTCCGAACGTTATTTTGTTTTTTGGGAGAATTGTGAAATCTTGATCAAGTAAGAATTGTGGTTAAATCCACATGTGTTTTTGTCTGTATAAATATGTGCTGATATCCGCCGAGATATCAATGACAGTAAATTAATTGCAGTAAATCTGTACATTAATTTACCTCACTCTAACGAGGTGAGATTGTTCAGCACTATAAGAAAAGATAAGAATCTATAGTTTTTTTTTTTGGTTGTGTAGTGTGAGGTGCGCTGACACCTCCTGCGATGTACTTAAACTGTATATAACCATCGACTGTGTGTAGCACACTTAGTTATTGCAGGGTACATTGTCATAGTAACAGCCGTAACCCGGAAGTTACGACAAACCTTTTCCGGGGTAACTTTCAGTCCGCCAGCGCCATTTTTGAGCTGTTTGTAAACAAATAGCCAAGCATGAGCTAAGCTAACTGAAGCTAATGAGTTTGCATGGAAGCATATGTAGAGCTATTAGCATTGAAGGCTAGCGGTTAGCACGTAGCATTGTGTGGTCTCAAATGCAGAGTGTTGTGCAGTGTTTGAAGTGTTGAAGTGACTTTATCAGTTACATCCGAACGTTATCTTTCGCTATTTCAGACTGATTTCATCCTACCTCTCTCTTCTCCTCTCATTGAAAAGGAACATTCCCAAACGCGAACGTAATAACCTTGTGTACACAATCATAGTTGAGTTTTAATCACGTTTATTTAAGGTTTTCCCTGGCTTAAAAGCTGTTGTTGTCTTGGTTTTAAAATTTAATCCCGGTCCTCAGCCCCATTACTTTAATGTTACGTTGTGATTAATTCAGCTATAACTGCTCTTATAATTTGAGGGACATCAGTAGATATTATTAATTTGCTATACTTAAGGATTTGAAATCGTTAATTTAACTTCGTAATTAACTACAGATTTGAAATTTTAATTTCATTTCACAAATTAATTACAGTTCCGGCTTCCACATAGCAACAATATCTACTGATTAATTTAATTATAAATTGCTCTTATTATCTAATGACAACAACATTAGAATTTTTAATCTTTAACTATCACTTCTAATTTGAAATTTTAATTTCTTTTGCAGTTAAGTTCTGCTTTTACCTGTTAGTTTATAAGACCACTGGCCCAT
>NW_015639798.1:0-765 GCF_001515625.1 Sinocyclocheilus rhinocerous
AATGAGCCCACCCCCATGTCTCTATGACATTGTGATGCAGAGTTAAGTTCAATCAAAGACTATAGAATACCCAAGACGTGTCACTCGTATAGTTTTGAATGAGGAAAAATGCAACACTCAATATGGCCGCTCTATCGAACGAAGCCCCGCCTTCTGAATGAAAGAGCAATCGCTAATCGGTAAAGTCAGCGCGTCCCAGTTGCTATAGAAACAGTCAACGCTCTGAGATGTGCGGCTAGGACTGCGCATGCGCGCTGGCTGATCTAGCCTGAAAAATAACCTTTTTTTAACGCTATTTGAGCAAAATAAACAACATTTATGATACAGTTGTTGTCAGATTTCATTGGTGATTTCAAATATAAAATTTAATCGTAAGCTTAGTAAACAGTTTTGGAGAATTTGATGTTTCCCCATTCAAAGAGATAGAAGCTGCACTTGCATGACCGAGAGGCGTTTCAAAGATGGCCGCCGAATGACATGACTTTCCTTAAAGGGACTTTGGTTCAATGCAAAATTCCTATGTAAATTACCATAGTAGGAAAAACATGCACGTTCAGATGCTGTTTCATGGGCCGTCCCTCACCATAGTATGTCTATGGGGCAACTAAGGGGGGCTCTTGCGCCCCAGGGGAACAACTTATACCCCACTGTGGGGTATGTTCTCACACAGCTTGCCAGCCTCTTCAAATGTGGTGACCTACATGTTTCTACGAAATTCTCTACCTGTCAAAGTTGGTCGCAATGTTATGGGATTTTTCGGCCGAT
>NW_015639799.1:0-5181 GCF_001515625.1 Sinocyclocheilus rhinocerous
TGGATAAAGGACCATCTCTTTTCCTTCCTCACACTCAGCACTGGTGTGCCACAGGGCTTTGTGTTGAGTCTGCTTCTGTATTCTGACTACACTCATGACTGTACCCACCCATCCCACCAATACCATTGTTAAGTAGTCAAGAAGGTCAAGAAGTAGTCAAGAAGGCACAATAGAGATTCCACTTCCTGATGATCCTCAGGTAAAACCAACTGCAAGAAAAGCTACTTTCCTGAGGGTCATCAGCCAACATGTTGACTTTGTCTTTTTGACTTGCTGCCCTCTGGTAAATGCTTCAGGTCCATTGTATCATAGACAAATGGATCACAGACATTGTATTACAGACTCAAAAGCAGTTTCTCCCCAAAAACAAGAACCAAACACTGTCAAATACTAACTTCCCCCTTGGTTGAAATCACCTGCACCCCCAATACCTGGGGGGCCCTAGAATCGTTGCCATCTTTGTCCCTGCTAGTGACAGCCCTGGTCATAGGTATACGTATTGTTGTTTTTGTTAGGTGTTATTTTTGCTGTATAATGTTGTTGTAATCTGTGCAATGACAATATAGTAATTTAACTGAATAGATGTTTGAAAAAAAGCATAATATAGAATCTTGAAAAAGTGTTGCTGAAACATCAGTGACTCACCGTGAATCATGATCAGAAAGATCAGAGGAAGAGGAGGGGCCATTCTGACTGACATCACTATAGAAACACCTACAACAAATGTACAGTGGCTTATTTCAGCATTCGTTATTCTGCCATTCTTTAAAACTTATTTGTATGCCTTTTTGAAAGGCTTTATAAGGCAAACATGTAGATATTACAGTAGTTAATTGCCTGTAGATATGGTATGTAACTCATGGCGAATTAAGGTTTACTCAAAACTTACAAGCTATTATCTTTTTGCCTATTTTGTATTGTTTTTACATATTTATTTTTACTCATTTATATTTATTTTTACTCACTTATTTTTATTTTTTTATCTGTGTCTTGTTATCCAGTCTGTGCACTGGAAACTTTTGTCACCAAGACAAATTCCTTGTGTGTGTAAGCACACTTGGCAATAAACCTCTTTCTGATTAGATAATATTAGCTTGATTATGATTGCACGTGCAAATGTACTAGTTTGTGGTTAACTTAATGCAGTATCAATTATCTTCCTCTTTCTTGTCAGGCTAAATCAAACACCATCTGTTCTGAGATTGAGCAAAGAACAAACCAAAAAGAGAACTACATTCTAGTTCTTATAAAAGCCTATTAAACTATATAATGAATCTGTCTTCATTATATAGTGATCTGTTGTTAAAGATAATTATTTGTACCAGAGGTATTTGTAATTAATATACAAAACTGCTGCTAAAGAAAACCCCTTTTTAAAACCTTATCGGTACTGAGAAACAGCCCAATGAGAACTAGCCCCAACCAATCCCCAATACATAAGATATTTGACAGAATGGTAATAACATCATGAACTTACCCATTTCATCAAGACTCATGACCAGTGACTGCACTACAAAAGATCAAGATGATACCAGCACTGCTGTTTTCACACTCTAAATATCATGTGATTAACACATTATATTTGAATGTGTTTTTAACACCTCAACTAGTGCTAGATAGAGCAGAATAAGCATTTTAGCAGATGACATTAGACTAAAGGCCAATGAAAGTTGAACTGAGAGAAACATGAATTTAGGCCATAAAGATGATCCTGTTAAATTTTCAAACTTGGGAATATCTAAACATAATCAATTGCATACAAATGGCGATGACAAGGAACCTGTGCCTGAGAGACAAAGAAATATAATTGCTTGAATAACTAAAATTTTAATACACAGTCCAGATATCCTGGTTTGAGAACTCCTGGACCTGGGATTGTGAAATACCGGAAGACATTGCATTGGTAGTGACTGCAGTACGCTGTGCATTTGATGAACCTCAATTCATTACCAAATTTATATTAATCAATCAATGGAATAAACTTAAATCTTAAATGTTGATGAAGCAGAATTTATTTAATCTAAATGTCTTAAAGTTTTTATCATACGATAACTTATAAGTTTTTTCTGTCAGCAGCCTGTTCTTGAATACATGCCGAGTCACTATATATGGCCATAAATACAGTTTCCGTTGTAATGAGAGAGGCGAGAAAAAGAAGAAGAAAAAAAAAAACCGTGTGAATGTCGACCATGTGATCATATGACCTTCATGAGAGATGGAAAAACACTATGTGACATTACATCTGGGAGGAAGAGGAAATCAGTTCTGTCAGTTGGTGATGTCATAGTGTAATTGCATCTACTGTTAGAAGCTCTGGTCCCCACAGAAACAGTTCTGAGATGCACGCTTGGGACTCCAAAAGCAAATTGGTTGGACTGACCTGAACGCTTTGTTAATGTCATTGGAGCATAAAAAAAACATCTCCAGGATACGAATGTAACCACGGTTCCCCGAGGGAACGAGACGCTGCATCAGAAAACGCTTTGGGAACACCTTCAGTGTGACCACGCTCTGAAATCACATGTAAAATCAGTCCAATGGAAGGGCGAGACGTCACAGGTGGGTGACATAGAGACCAGGAAGCTATAAAAGCACGTGCGGTGGAACCGGTGCCAGCTTCTAGGAATGAAGAAAGCGCTCACAGGGATGCCGGAAGTATGGCACTGAGACGCAGCATCTCGTTCCCTCGGGGAACCATGGTTACATTCGTAACCTGGAGACGTTCCCCTTAAGGAACTCGAGCTGCATCGGAAAACGCTTTGGGAACGAGTATGCCCACGCGGCCAGACTTACAAATCCCTGCCTAGTGTGGAAGATTACAGCTAAGGTGAGAGAAAGGAGCCACAGAATGCAGTTAGGCACCTGACAAAGTAGGCGGGGACATCTCGCCCAAAGGTCAACTTCAGAAGGAGTGAGCCTTGACCCCCAAAGGAGAGGGGAGATCAGAGGACTCGAGGCTATGGAATGGCATCCTGATCCACCGCTTAGCATAAGGTTCTCTGGCCAGAGGCCTCAGCGCACCGTGGAGGAAACGTAACTATGGGGTTTCTGCCCACTGACTGGCCACCGATAGGGGTGTGGTAGGCCGCAACAGCCGCCACGTAGATTTTTAAGGTGGAGTGGGTCAACCCTGCAGAGAATCGGGCCTGCAGGAACTCCAGCACTGTACCAATTGGGCAGTAAACTGGGTCGAGCTGACAGTCTCCGCACCAAGAAGTGAAAACTTCCACTTCAGGGCATACAATTTCCTCGTAGAGGGCGCTCTGGATTGGAGGATGGTCTCAACAACCTCGGTTGAGAGACTGGAAGCTACGAGTTGTGCCCCCTCAGAGGCCACACCCACGGCTTCCACAGCTCCGGGCAGGGGTGAAAGATCATACCCTCCGCCTGTGAGAAGAGATCCCTCCTGACGGAAATCTCCCATGAAGAGCCGTCGAGAAGGTAAAGCAGGTCCGAGAACCATACTCGGACTGGCCAGAACGGGGCTACTAACAGTAGACGGACCCCATCCTGGCACAATCTCTCCAGAACTCCCGGGAGCAGAGCGATTGGGCAAAAAGGCGTACAGACCTGTGGGGACACAGTCCCTCGAGAGCTGACTCTGCGTGCTTCGCTCCTAAGCAGACAACACACAAACTGTGTGTGTCCCCACCCGAAATATAGCGCGTGCATGGAGGAACACACAACCTGAACACTGCCTGCTCTCGCCCAAATGCTTCTTCTTGGCTGAAGCTTCGACATAATGGAGCTTATAAGTGGACAAACAACACTAAATAAGACTCACAACAAATAGCGACTGAAACACACACAGAGCACTTGCTGAATGACAAAAAGCTGATGCCGGTTCCACCGCAAGTGCTTTTATAGCTTCCTGGTCTCTACGTCACCCGCCTGTGACGTCTCACTCTTCCATTGGATTGATTTTACATGTGATTCAGAGCGTGGTCACGCTGAAGGCATTCCCAAAGCGTTTTCCGACGCAGCTTGAGTTCCTGAAGGGGAACTACGTTTATGGACCAGTTTATGTCAGAGTTTATTGCTGATTTTAAATATGTGATCAGTTTGGCAAGCAGTTCTTGATATTTCAGCATATTTCCCCATTCTAGCCGACTGGAGAGAAATAGCTGCAACTGTCTTCACTTCTAACACATTTCAAACAAGAAAAAAAAGAGCGGCACTTAACTTTATCCACTGGTTGTTGGATTGGATTGTAAAAGTGGATTGCTTACTGAAATTAAATTTATTTTGTCTGAAATATGCATTACACCATCTCCTTACCAGACGCGACATGACACTGCAACATGTGATAAAAGATATATTTTCCATGTTAATCTGAGTTTTTGTCCTAACCAGCCACAACAGCGACATGGGGATTCTATTTTAGAAACGGCTTCTATTTTCTGTGACATGCTGGAATAAAAACGTACAGACTATGACAATAGTGTTTTATTCAATGTTACAAGTGTCTATTGTGAGTTTGAATATCGTTTTGTGTGATCTCTATAGCCATACTGAAAGCAACAACAGATTTACCTGTCATGTCTTAGCTGTGTAGTAACACGCACAAAGACGAAGATAATTAAAAAACAGACTTTAATTTTCTGAAGAGGGCAAAACCAACTGAAGAACAGGGAATCCAAACACAGCAACACAAAGACCAGACCTGACAATGAAACAAGGAGAACAGAACTTAAGTAGTGATGTTAACAAGATCAAATGAAAAACCATGATGACAAACAGGGAGCAGGAAACAGTGCAAGACACATACAAAGTTCATGGTAGTGTGACAGAACGCCCCCTCCTGGATGGCACATCCTTACGCCGTAACAGAGTAAGTCAGGGAGGGACGGAGGAGGCTTTGGAGGTGACAGAGGCGATGCCACAGGCAAGAAGCCAGGAGATGGTGAAGGGATGGCAAAGGGCAGGCACGCCGGCAGAGGAAACTGGTGGAGGATGTCTAACCGAGAGAAGACAGATCTGAAGGGTCCAGGGCAGTGCAGACAGAGGTGAAAGCCAGGGAAGTGATGGTGGTGAAGTCCATGGAGGAACCTTGAGCAGGAGAGGGTAGGTGGAGACACAGGCCACAGCTAGGACTGCGCTCCATGGCAGCATAGCTGGAGGGAGGAACCAAGGTGGGATGGGAACACACAACGCCATGGGGACAACTGGAGGTGACAACAG
>NW_015639800.1:0-1522 GCF_001515625.1 Sinocyclocheilus rhinocerous
GTGATTTTATAATCTGTTAGGGCCTGGATGCCCTGCCACATGCGTTTGGCGCCCTTAGTATCACAGAAGAGGTTGTTAATTTTCTGTGCATACTGGCATTTTGCTTTCCTGATGGCCTTGGAAGGCTGAGCTCTTGCTGACCTGAGAGGCCCTTCCAACCCCAGTTTTGAAGGCAGCATCCCTCTGTCTGAGCAGGGCATGGACCTCAGCTGTTAGCCACGGCTTTTGGTTGGCACGCATAATTATGGATTTTTCAACAGTGACATCCTCAATGCACTTCTCTATGTATCCAGTCACAGAGTTTGTATATTCTTCCAAACAGACATGCTGGTCATAGGTGGCAGTTTCCCTGAACATGTTCCAGTCCGTGCTCTCAAAGCAGTCTTGTAGGGCTGAAGTGGCCGTGCTCTCAAGTCTTGTAGGGCTGAAGTGGCTCCTTCTGTCCAGACTTTGATGGTCCTGCTTACTGGCCTGGAGCGTTTAAGCAGTGGTCTGTATGCTGGGAAGAGCAGCATGCAGAGGTGGTCTGATAGTCCCAGGTGGGGGCGGGGGATGGCTTTGTGTGAGTCACAGACGTTTGTGTAAAATAAATCCAGCATATTGTCTTCTCTTGTCACAAAGTTGACATGCTGGTGAAACTTTAGTGCAACAGTTTTCAAGTTCGCATGGTTGAAATCCCCGGCAATAATGCGAAATCCATCTGGGTCGGCCGTTTGTTGCTCACTGATGGCGCCGTGAAGCTCGCGCAGCGCCTCGTTAGCATTAGCACTGGGAGGGATATATATTATGATAATAGCTGTGAATTCCCGCGGTAGATAGAACGGCCGGCATTTCACCACCAAATACTCTGTCTGTGGAGAGCAGTGGGTAGCGATTGCAGAGGTATTAACACACCAGTCATTGTTTATATAAGCACAGAGTCCACCACCTCGGCTCTTACCGGAGGTCTCAGTGATCCTATCCGCACGGAACTATGTTAGCCCCTGTAGCTGGATGGCTGTGTCGGGGATGTTGCTCTGCAGCCATGTTTCCGTAAAGATAAACACACAGCAGATTTTTGTTTCAGACTGGGTGGTCATTCAGAGTCTGAGGTGGTCCATTTTGTTATCCAGAGAGCGTACATTAGCCAGTAGTACTGACGGGAGAGCTGGTCGGCTATGATTAGCTTTTAGCCTCCAGCAGACCCCGGCTCGTTTGCCTCGCTTCCGGTTTCTCTCGCACCGCTTGCGGTGCCTCCGTCCCCGGATAGCTGGATCGTGCGACACCGTGGTGAGCTTTTGTCTGCTTAGTAATCCTAGGCCACGTAATAATTCTCTTATTGATTCCGGTATTCCACCATTGTTCTTTGAGCCCAGAACCATAAGGGTGCCACGGTTGTAACAGTGAGAGAGACTAACTGAGCTGAAGCCTCGGTTACAGTTACTACGACAAACATTTACACAGAAAGTAGTAACGTTAACTGGAGCCGTAGAAGCTGCTGCGTCTATGCGCGCCGCCATCTTTGTTCTTTTTGATTAATGTT
>NW_015639801.1:0-2170 GCF_001515625.1 Sinocyclocheilus rhinocerous
GTGGGCAAGCTTTAGCATTACCATTGCATAAACCAACTTTCTCTATCAGAAAAAGAAGGTTTTCAGCATAAGAGGGCTAGCATTCTCCTCATTTGCTTAGTTGCTCTAACAAAGTGTTACTGCTCACAGATGGACTAAACTAAGCATCTTGTGCCTAGAAGCTCTAACATAACTTCATGAGCATAAAACTCCAAACACACTCAAATCTGTCTTCTGCATTGCAAATAACATTTCATTTCACTTGTTAGAGACATCTTTCATGTGGGCAAGCTTTAGTCTAAACACTGCATAGACTAACTTTCCATAAAAGAAAAAGTAGGTTTTCAGCATCTGTGGTCTTGAATTCTCTTCATTTGCTTAGTTGCACTAACAAAGTGTTACTGTTCACAGATGGACTAAACTAAGCTTCTTGTGCCTAGAAGCGCTAACATAACTCCATGAGCTTAAAACTCCAAACACACTAAGATCTGTCTTCTGTAAAGTAAATAACATTTAATTTCACATGCCAGAAACTTCTTTCATGTTGGCAAGCTTTAGCATTAACATTGGATAAACCAACTTTCTCTGATTTTTTATAAAAAAAAAATTCACCCATTGCCCCCTAGTGCCTATATGAAGGAACTACATAACACATCAGAATTACAAATCTATATTCAACAACTTATGGTCATGGTCAACAACAACAATTACTGTCACTGCGCTACAGTCTGCAGCGAGGACACTCTCGAGTGGACTCGACGGTTGCAGGAAGAGGTATGTGTAAGAGATAACAATTACAACTTCTACAAAGAAACCAAACAAATAATTCAGTGTTTATATCAGTACAGATTAGGAGGTAGCTTGCTAACCATTCGAGCCAATAACATTGGTTAAGTTGGGGTGAGCTGGTTGCTCGTTCGGTTGAGTGTTTACAGTCGATTATAATGCGGGCAGCAATGTAGGCCTATGTGTATTTAGAAGTGAAGTGAAGTGACATGTGGCCAAGTATGGTGACCCATACGCGGAATTAGTGCTCTGCATTTATCCCATCCAAAGTGCACACACACAGCAGTAAACACACACACACACACCGTGAACACACACCCGGAGCAGTGGGCAGCCATTTTTTACTGCGGCGCCCGGGGAGCAGTTGGGGGTTCGGTGCCTTGCTCAAGGGTACCTCAGTCGTGGTATTGAAGGTGGGAGAGAGCGCTGTACATTCACTCCCCCCACCAACAAAATCCCTACCTTTGGGTTACGCGCCCGAGTCTCTAACCATTAGGCCACGACTTCCACCTTTTTACTTGGGTGTATGATTGCAGAGTCGTGGCGTTTGGCGTTCATGGATGTTGGCGCACCAGTGTGTTCATTACGTGAGGAAATTGTTTTTCTCTTGGTGGGTATGGGTAGCTCTTTTATTTTATTTTTTTTTTTTTTTGTGATGTTATGAGGTAAAACATTTTTTCATTTGAAAAAACATCAGTTGTCTCCTTGATCAGCGGAGCATGCCGGGTATTGCAAATCTAATGTGACCGGCTGTGTCCGCAGCGGTCTGGGCAGCGCTGTTGTTTCGCCCTGCTACTTTCATCAATGTGTTGGGCTCCTTCTGATGATTTTGAATGACTGCTTCGTCCTATAGAGCTCCGGAGGTTGATGTCATGCACTCTAAACTCCACCATTTTGGCAGGCAATCAGGAGAGCGCTAGATCGGCTGTAGCATTGGTATCGACAGTTGTACAACAATTTAAAACCAGACTACTTAGACCTTACAAACCTTACTATTTCAACATGGTGGACAGCTGCTGTGCGCCAGGATGCCAGAACAGGCAAGGGAAAGCTAGGGTTGCCATACGGGACGTCCCGTATATTGGGTTTAATTTATATGTCCCGTACGTGACCTCCCTTGGCCTGTTTCTTGCCCCCTCACACAGTATTCGTTAAGTAAATCAGAAAATCCTGAACATAACTGTTTGAGGAAGGCTGCAGAATCCTCTGCTGGCTGGTCGGTCCCGCTTCACAATTAAGTGGCGCTTGCGCTAACACCAATTCCGTCCGTGTAGTCTATCTTATTCGTAAAACACACAAAATGACCAATAAAAAAAGTGTCAAGCACCAAAAGCAGCCCATATTAAACCTATAATTCAATTCAAGTTTATTTGTACAGCGCTTTTCATGATACAAATCATTGCAA
>NW_015639801.1:2290-5442 GCF_001515625.1 Sinocyclocheilus rhinocerous
AACATGCCAACCAACACAACATTTGTGATTAAACGGGTAAGATTTCATGACATTTATGATGTCTACTGTACTCACAGCGATATAGCTATGCTGGCTACCTACAAGGACAGCTAGGGTTGATTACGTTAGCTAACAAACACAGTTGACTTACCCTTCCAGTGACGACATAGCAGGTTGAATATTCAGCAAAAAATTAGAGTGCCTCCATTTGTACCCCTCCAGGCTTTTGTAGGCTTTTAAAGAGTTTTTAATGTTAGGAGGGAAAGTTGATTAGATAGTTGTAGATATCAGGATACTGCAGGTCAGGAAATATATCCTTTCCTTTATTTATAGGCTACACGTTAAAAGCACCACGGGGGAATTATAGGGATCAGTTATGCTTAATCTATTAAGTTTTGCTATGTATAGGTCTATGTCTTTTGAATTAAAGTACGCAGTGAAATTTGTTGCCTTGAAACTCATGCTGGCGCCATTCATTTCATATTCGCTCCCGGCTGTCCCTGCCTGCCAGCATGGTGGTGTAAACAGAATGGGTCACGTGACGTCCGGAGCTCTACTGCTGCTTCAACTAACGTGTTTGGCTTATCCCGCTAAGTCTAAACAATTGTGTCGTCTTACTGTTTTATTGTTAGTGTGTTGGTTTGCTTTACTAAGTTAGAACAACTGTTTTTTTTTTTTCTTATGACTTACATCATTAAGGTATCTTTGATTTAACCATCCCGAAACAAATGTTTCATTTCCATTTTGAATTTGTTTGTTGGTTTGATTAACTCTGGACAATTGCTTTTGATTTGTGTAATTTAGTTTTTTGTTTATTTGCTTCTTGCAAATTTTGTATTAGTGTGTTGTGTTTTTTTTTTTTTTTTTGTGAGATTATTTGTGCCAGATTTTGTATCTAATTTGTTTGTTTTTTTTATATGCAGGAGCTAAGGGCCACTTGCGCGGGTGTCCTGGTGCTGTGGGAGTGCCCTGTCACCTGAGAGTGCTGTGTCTCACTGGTGTGAGAATTGGGTGTGGGGTTTAGTTTTTTTGTGGTTTGATCCTTTTTCTTTGGCAGGGTTGCCTGAAGTAGCTGTCCCTCAGCCCTGCAGAGTTCTGTTTTTTTTTTTTTTTTGGGATTTTTTTTTTTTTTTTTTTTTTTTTTTTTTTTTTTTTTTTTTTTTTTTTGGAACTTTATTTTTTTTTTTTTTGCTTTTGTCTTTTCATCTGTATTCTAATTAATTGTTTTGTCTTTCTTTCTTTCTTTCTTTTTCTGTTTAGTCTTTTTTGAATTATAAGCTTTTCTTATTATCTGTAGTGGTATAAGTTCATTAGTAGGATGTTTTATTGAGGGAATGGGTGTTTTTATGATTGTCTTCTGGTATTTTACTTGATTGAATAAAAGCGTTTTATGGGGAACCCACGTCTCTGACAATTTTCTCATCGGAAAACGAGCCTGTGTGACCTTTTAGAGAATTTCATGCTGATAAGTTCCTGGGGTAATAGGCCCTAGGTGGCGTAGTTGACATATATAAAAAAATAAAAACAAAGAAACAAAATTTAAATGTCACTATCTTAATAATGCAGTTTATCTTTCAAAGCTTGGACTAAATCCTCATCAAGCTTGACATGAGCGTCTGTTTTTATCCTCTTGTCTGTCATCACTATACAGCACTCTGTGTTACATTAAACATAATGTTAGAAAGCCCAACAAAACCGCTTACAGTAAACCGAGTTAAGTCCCAAAGTCGCTGATATTGTTATTAGAAGCTGAAAAGCAACCTGTATGTATTACAGGCTACGTTATTTTAACTTAGGGTTATTTCCAATCAATGCGTCTATTGTGGCTCTATCAGTCATGCTAACATGCACTCTTCATGTAATTTCATGGCTTAACTGACAACAGAACTACATTGTATGTTCATAGTTTCTTGTTAGCTTCATTTATGATGAAGCGATATAGAGCGTGCGCCTTATATTCGCGTAAAGTTGAAGAGAGTGCGCCATGAGCATGGTAAAACAGCTGTCAGGACAGGAAAGTTTGTTTTATACTGACATGTAGCCTAACAACATCTCACCAGACTGCAGTTCACTGTTGTTCTACTGAAGCTCATTTGGCACATATTCCTTTTCGCGCTCGTTTGACTTGGGGATAAAACAATAAATAAATAAAACTACCCTTACATTTTTCCAGGAGAAAGATTTCCTCCTAGTGCAGGAATGACCGTTCCGTGAATGAAATGTTTCCCAAAATTGTGTTTAGTTTAAGCTGGAAAAGCTCTCTCTCTCTCTCACACACACACACATTGGTTGACCCCGTGACCTGTCCAGATGTGAAAACCGGCATATGTGAAATTCCGACGTCAACCTATGACCTCCGGGGAGTGACATATGATATTTGTACAGATGTTTGACCGTTTCAGAGAATGGCAGGCGATAAATGAAGTCCTGAGGAATGTTTTTGTAGATTTTATGGTCCATTCCCACATCCGGGGGGTTTCCCCATCTGGGGTCCGTGTGTCCGGTTGCATTCCAAGTCAGGGCATTTTTGCTCTCTCTCACTCTATGGGAGATGTGAGAAAGATATCGGTTTATAGGCCAATAATAAATAAACAATTTTAAACAGTTTGTGAGAACAGATCACAATATGTGTGTCACGAATTCTGTCCATGGACTTCCGTTCTTTCACCACCAGAGGTCACCCTTTCCATTACATTGACTCTCGCACAACACAAACTGTTGCATAGCACCCCGGACTACATATCCCATCATTCATTGCACGGTTTGCACACTGCACTGATTGCACTCATTGCACACAGCTGTTTCTTATCACCTCACTCACTATATAACACCCACTCAAACTGCCATTCTCTGCTGAGTATTGTTTAGCCCGTACCCCATTCCGAGTCTCTGTGTTTTCCTTGTTTTGCCTTGCCTTGCCTGTTTTCGCGGTTTTTGATCTTTGCCTGTTTTCCTGGATTTTTCCCTCTCGTCCCGCCCCTGTGATTCTGTCTGCCGATCAGTGACCTACGCTAGCCCTAGGACTATTCTTGTGTTTTGCCCGCCATATACCTGTTTGCCACTGTCGGACCCTGCCTGTGTTTCTGACCTCTCTGTTCAATAAAGCTTTGCATATGGATCCGCACGTCTCACGTCTCGTCAGCCCCGTTACA
>NW_015639801.1:11322-15295 GCF_001515625.1 Sinocyclocheilus rhinocerous
CAAGTCTGTTTTATCATAGGTATATCGTATTATTCTTGAATATAATTGTTTAGTCTAAATATGTTAACAATTTATTTATTTTTTACAAAGATGTTAAATTTAACACGTGTAACTAATAACCCATTCAAACACTACAGACTTCTAGGTCAGTGAACTACAAAGCCCAGCATAAACCTCAGACTTCAGACATGGCCACCGGGGGCAATACCCCACAATACTCATACATGGTAGCGGTCTAAAACGTTGGACTTCTAAATATACGCCTGCTCAGATACCCTATATAAAAAGACTCACATCTCCGCACTATTTGTGAAGTATACGGTCCGTCCTGTGGCGATGTTAGAATTTAGAGATGTTAGCGATGCAAAGTCCGTTTAATTTTCGCGAACCGATTCTTTCAGGGAGTTTGGGTCAATGAACCGCATTAAAGAACCGATTCGTCGGTTCCTTTAGTCATCACGCAATGATGTCAGTATACATTTCTTTTCTAACAACTCACTGTCATGTTATATCAATGAAACATTCAAATAACGTTATCTGTGTGAACGCATATTGCTGATTATTGTCTTTCGTTCATTTTAGTTAATGATGTTTCTGGTCGCATTTTTATGCATTGATCCTTCATGTTGGATACGAGTCACGACTGACCAATTTTGACTAGCCTACACATAAAAAAACGCGGATATGTTCTACAAGTATAAAGTATAAGTCTATAGAACGAATAAAGCATACTAATAAACTCATTGATTTAGCTTAACAACTTTAAAATATAATCTGCATGCACGATAAACCATACACTCTTAAAATTGATAGTACACAAAAAATGTGTAAAAGGACTGATAACACATTAATGCAATGTTTTGGTTTAAGAAATCATGAGGTCAGCAGCTTTTAACATCTCTTAATTCTCTTAATTTTTCACAATTGTAAATGTTTGTTTAGCTTAAATATTAGTTTTTAGTCAGTTACAAAAGTGTCAGGCATGAAGCTTATATTTATGATAGAGCTACAGGTTTCCGGTAGATGGATGTGTGTAAGCTGCGAAATCTTGACAGTAAATGTAACAAAGACGAGAGCGTTACTCAAACAGTCCTCTGCATTATCTTTTAATAAAATATTCCATTGAATGTCACTAAGACAAATTCTGTAACAGCGTTCATAAATGAATATAACACTTTGAAATTTTATGTTTCGCCACTCTTGTAGTATTTTCCCATCTAATCGTAATTGTTAGGCCTTGCGCTTTGTTTCCTAGTTTTTGCTGTCATGTTAGAGGACAATATTTCTGTGAATTTGCTTGATTTAATAAAATATCGCTTTAACCCGTCCTCTTCATTCGAGTCGTTTACGTTATATTATTCTAGTTTATATCAGATACTGGATCGTTTCTTAATAATTCTCTTCCGTCTACACTCTATTAGGTCTACTCGTTTTCTTTTTAGAAATTGATTAAAAAATATAAAAATAAATAAAAGTTAAATCTTTTAAATGACCGATTTACCTCGTAATCTTTAAGCAAAATATATTTTGTCTTTCGATGACTGACAATGAAAATATCTTTAATTCGCCGGTCAATCCCTAACCAGGGCCCCTTCACCCTCCTCCACTTTTGAGTGCAACGCCCCCATCTCAACAAGCAGCCAACAGTCGAAACGTAGAAACAAGACCTCTCCCCCCAACAATTTATTTTGTTCGAATATACGACGTTATACAAAAGATCCAGTCACTACTTCCTCGTGACTACAGCTATGCTACATAGCTATAAGCGAAGAGCAGCCGTTCTCATAAACTCTGCTGTTATTGCCTACTTTTCCTAGAAAGCCTAGAATGCCTCCGTTCTATTTCATAGTGTAACGCCGTGAAAAACTTTGCGGTTTATAGTTCACTACGATGTGAACTATAACCTAGCACGGTAGCGCTTTTAAACACTAGGATAAGGTCAAGAAAATCTAGCAATTTTAGGCGAAAAAGTTAGAACAAGCATTTTTGTTGTTAGGCTATATTGTTCTTATTGTCTCTATAAAGATTTGTACGTTTATTCATTTATGAACGCTGTTACAGAATTTGTCTTAGTGACATTCAGTGGAATAGTTTATTAAAAGATAACACTGAGGACTGTTTGAGTAACAGTCTGTCAAGTGTTCGCCCAACTATCGGAAACCTGTAACTTTATTATAATTATTTAAAAATACATATAAGCTTCACGCCTGACACTTTTGTAACTGACTAATATTTAAGCTAAACAAACAATGACCACAATGACAAAGGTATACAGCTAGTGGGGCAGACCATCAAAATCGATATTAAAACTTTCACAATAGTTTAGAAGAGAGGATTTCAGTATTAGGTATTTTTTATACTGGTACATATTTCTGTTGCCCAAACATAATTCCTGTATAATGTTATGGTTCTTAATTGTGATCACATTACAACAAGGTGTGACATGGTCCCTCTAGCAAATCTGACAAAAGCTGACAAAACATATCCTAAAAGTAATATCAATTTAGTCAAACAGTCTCAAGTAGGGAGTAATTTTCTGAATTTTCATTTATTTCTATAAACACTGAATGCTGACAGCTCTTAGAGAGAAGGCCTCACCTACAGTCATAGTAGTGACATATACAGTCCAACAAACAAAATGTGAACAGCGTCATCCATAATCCTGATCGTCTGACTTAGTAAAACGTCAGTCACAATAGATCGAGAGGAGGTTTTCTGTATTCTGTATGCATTATGACCCTTTTTCTTAAATGATGTATACACTTTCTGAATAACTAGGTCTCCTGAATTTACAACTGTGGCCCTATAGATCTTGTTTGGATATTATTTTTGGGGTCTGTAGGGAAAAACATGGATGATAATTATTCTATATGTGAGTCAAAAAAAATCTATTATCTGGTTTAGTTGTATTTAAAATAAATACATAAAATCCCTTTCTTAAAAACATTGTCAAACTTATTTGGTAGCCTGATTATCATCGTGTATTGATCATATATTTATCACACTTATAAAAGTAAATCTTATAAAACAAAGAGAGCTGGTTAATGACATTGTGTCAGAACAACGGTATGAAAATGCATTTGGTAACCTTTTATTCAAATTTTCAAGCTAGATTAAAAGAGTATATACAAATTGCACAATGCTTGATTTTGGGAAAAAGTTGGAAAACTATCTTGTAGTGTTTTCACCCATGGCAGGCGGTGCTGCCCTGAGCGGTTGACCTTCCTGAATGATGTGTGTGTGTGTGTGTTTGTGTGTTTGTGTGTGTTGAGGAAATGTTTGGAGTTGGTATTCCCTATTTTTAAAAACGCTGCAACAACATGATTCTTTTGTAATATCATAGGAATTGAATTTAAATATAGAACTGTGAGACTTGTGAACCATTTAAACTTAACAAAAGTATTACCGCTATTAATAAGCAGTCCTAACACCAAAACCTTTACTAGGTTTTAACGGTGTAGGTATTTTCTACCGTCGGTCATCTGAAGTGTGTTGTGGTGTAGGCTTTTTCATTTAACTTAATCTGTGCTTTTTAATTAGAGTAAAATATTCTCAGGATGGAGACCTCGCATGTGCGGTTTCATTCAAACTCAGCAGGTATCTGAAGAATGCGAATATTGACATGAGTCGCATTTGGAAAATATTTTCTCGTATCTGAAGTTGACTTATGCCTGACAAGTTGCTGTTTAAAAAAACATTTTCAATTAACCGGAACTTTATGGGGGTAGATTCCTGGTGAAGTCATAAATTACATCTTCAAAGATCAACAGACAAGCGGTTACATATGGTCTGTCTACTATTTTTCAGTAGATAACCAATAGCATATTGATAGTATATGATATTTATCACGCTGATAAAGGTCGGTTCAGAAAAATACAATCATATACAACTATTACAACTATAAACTAGATCATAGCTACATGCTCACCCTAGTAATAATCTAAGATATTGACAGTTTTTTATGTTTTTTATT
>NW_015639801.1:18347-20115 GCF_001515625.1 Sinocyclocheilus rhinocerous
TTTTTTTACCATTGCTGCCCGGATCTTTTCCAGATGTTGAAACTCCTCCTCAGTTTCTCCAATTCTTCTGAGTGTGTTCACTGTATAAATTAATATGGATTAATCTTTGTCAAAGCTGTGTTTGTTCTGTTGTTTGCTCTTTCGCCTCTTCTTGTGCTGTTTTAAAATCGACTGAGCTTGTAAACACTACAAATGATAAAACTTTTAGTCTATTAAATTTTGCAATTGATCCTCTGAACACATGCGTGCTGAACCGTGGGCCTAGTCACGGATCACTATCAACTACGATCTGCTCCCTTCACTAAAATGTCACGGTTCCTAAACATGATAACAAATAATATAGATAAATAATGAACACACGTCAAAACGAAAGCACAGATACTTACAAGACCAAGTAGGAATGTCCTTTATCGTTTGTTGTTTGCCCGCTGCTCTCCGACAAGTAAACTTAGTGCTCGCTCGTGTAAAAAAATTTCAAAACACAACACTGATCTCTAACGTTGCCAGTAGTCATGTCTCAGTAGGGCTACAATTGCCATCTAGCGGTTGGGAATTGTAATTGCACTTTTATTTATAAAATTAAAGCCAGCCGAATATCAATAATATCATATAATGTGTATGAATGTAACATTTAACAGCTTGTGGGATGCATGACATCATATTATCAAATGCAAGTAAATGTTTGAAACATTTAAATTAGCATTATTTTTGGCATAATAAATAATGCTATATTTAATAATGCTGTAAAATAATTAAATAAAATATAAAATAATGCTAATTTAAATGATTCAAAAGTTTACTTGCATTTGATAAGAAGCTGCGTGGGCGAACAACGGCAATATCCTCTTTTAACTGTAAATGCAGCTGATGCAGACTCATCCTTCACATAAGACTTCATCATGTTAGCATGAACCAATCGTGACTTTCTTCGCCGATCAGGCGTGCAAATCAAATAATTCGTGTCAGACAACTTCTTCGTCACTGTATAAGTACCTGAGAATCTAGGTTTCAAAGCAGAACCTGGCGTAGCCAGTAACACCAAAACTGACTCACCCGGCTGAAATGAATGACCGACACATTTACGGTCATAATACTCCTTCATCTCAGCCTGAGACTCTGCCAAATTCATTCTCGCTCTCTCACATACCTTGCGAAGGCGTTCACGAATAGAAGTAACATATTCAGACACAGGAACAAGCGGAACGTTATCACCAACCAATTGTTCACTTAATAATTTTAACGGGCCACGAATCGTGTGACCAAAAATGAGCTCCGCAGGATTATAACCTAATGACTCTTGAACGGTTTCTCTTAACGCAAATAAGAGCAAAGGAAGATCATCAGCCCAGTCCTTACCAGACTCAACACAGTGAGCTCGCATCATTGATTTAAGTGTCTGGTGAAATCGCTCGAGAGCTCCCTGTGATTGCGGATGATACGCACTTGACACTACGTGACTCACAGAAATTCCCTTCAACACTTGTTCAAACACTTTAGATTTAAAATTTGTTCCTTGATCCGTCTGAATCACACGAGGAAGACCAAATGTTGAGCAAAATTTAATCAATTCTTTCACAATCGTTTTTGCTTTAAGATTACGTAATGGCACTGCCTCAGGGAAACGTGTTGTCGTGCACATTAAGGTCAAAATATACTGGTAACCACCAGCTTTTGACTTTGGCAAAAGGCCAACACAGTCTAGAATAAGACGCTCAAATGGCTTTCCCATCACCGGAATAGGCTGCAAAGGAGCCGGCCGAATGATTTG
>NW_015639802.1:0-222 GCF_001515625.1 Sinocyclocheilus rhinocerous
AGTTGCAAAGGACCCAGCAGTGACGGACCCCGTCTGACTCTTGCCGCCCCGAAATGAGCGCAGCCCAGTCCGCAAAGGACCTCCGCAGTGGCAGACACTGCCTGAAACACACGGCTCCACAACGACGCAGCCAGGCTGCAAAGGACCCTGTGAAGACCCATCTGACCCCGCTGCCCCCATGGGGGTCCCCATGCTCTAAGGAACCCCTGTGGCACAACAGAA
>NW_015639802.1:331-1412 GCF_001515625.1 Sinocyclocheilus rhinocerous
CATCCCCAGTGGAAGACGTCTCTACCGCCGGACTGATCACCCGCCTCTGGAACATAATTATAAACTTACCAAACCTCTTTCCTAAAGACCTTGGCTTAGTTTATACCTACAGCCTATGTTTTTCTAACCTGTTTAGATAACATTTACTTGGGGTTAGCATTACAAAGTTATATTATTTGTTCAGAGATAAATAAGCAGTTATTTATCGTTAATTCCACCAGAGCCATTAAGTGGTTCCCATAAGCAACATTACCATAGAAATCTCTTCCATTGCTACATTCAGCTCAACAGCATTGCATTTTGCCATTCTGTGTTCACTCCGTTTATTTGTTTCTACAATTTATTTGGTATCTTCCTTCATATTTAGTTGTCTATTATTATCTATTAGCAGTGCATATCCATTTATTGGTATCATCATTAGTTGTTGTATTTACTCTTGCATATCTATTGTTGTATTTACTCATATCAATGCATATCTATTGTTAATAAATTTAATTAATCTTATTACAATTGTGTCTTCTTTGTGTTGATGATCCAAGGATCTACTAGCTATCTAAACCACCAATGTTTCAGATAAATCAGTTGACCAACTCCCTACAGTTTGTGAATCTCAAATTGTTTGAACAGCTTGTGGGAAGCACCCCCATATTGCCAAAATAACAGTCCTCGACTGGCGCTCTGAACTGAGCAAGGTGGGAATTGGTCATCTGATATACTCATAACCACACCTCGAGTGACATGTGACCCAAAAATCACAACGTCTTTGGTGACGTGAGTCTCACTTAGGGGAGAGCGGGGCACAAAGTAACTCTTTTTGACTTTCTCAGTTTGTGTAAATCCACATGGGTTTCAGAGTATAATTTTTTATCCACAGTAATTATACTCTTGTCTAGTAAAAATAGGACGCTTTATTTCATAATTACAGTGTATGCATTTTTTTTTAATTTACCTTCAAAGAATGGAAGCATACACGTTTTTCTTTATTTACCCTCAAAAAATGGAAGTGAAGTGTGACAACATGCCCCGTAAGTGGGGTACATTGTAACATCTGAGGGGCGCGTTGTAACATGACCATATGACA
>NW_015639803.1:0-491 GCF_001515625.1 Sinocyclocheilus rhinocerous
AGGCCGGTGATCACCTGGTACACCACATCAGAGATGACAAGCACCCGTTCAACAATCACCCAGAACGAGCAAGTCTCTCACGGCCAACCGTTGATGAAAACTCTGAGGTACCAAAGAACATCACCTCAGTCACTCACTAAAAACTGTCAAATGAACTTCAACTCCAAGAACCACATTCCTGTCTGTGCAACAGCAACAACCCAAGCACAGAAGGTCAGAAAGTCTGCCACAACCAGAAGGCATCACAAGAGAAATGCAACATAGGAGACAAAGTTTGCACCCCAGCTTCACACAGCCATGCCGAACTACCTCTGACTGTCTGCTAAAGAACTTCCTGCCTTGCTGGACTGACCCCCATTAGATCATGGACACGCCCTCATCCAAGCCAAGGATGCAGAGAGCCAGTCTTCACTGACATACAAGACTGCAGAGAACCAGTTTTCACAGACATACAAGAAAAGGGGGAGACAACACAGACTGAAACAGATCTG
>NW_015639804.1:0-515 GCF_001515625.1 Sinocyclocheilus rhinocerous
CAAACATCAATTCAATATCTATTATTTCCTGAATATTATGACATTTCAAGATGGAAGCCTCTGATGACGTCATAATATGCAAATTAGATGAGTATATTTACACCCCACATAAACTTTCGGTCATGCCCAACATTTTTCTTTAAGCCCTTTCAAGCCACAAGCTTTTGAAATCTTGATGTCAAAATCCAGCATTTTTCCAAAAAACCCTGGCGCCTAAAGGGTTAACATCAGAGTCTCTATGTTTTAGGTCAAAAAACATTAAAATAACACAGATTAAATAAAATAACTCATGCACGTTCATCTTCCCCACTGCTGTAACATTAGCAGTTTTACTAAAATGCTATGCATTTAGCACTATGTGACGTCTGTTTTTATATTGTTTGTCAGCACACATAGCCTAAGTTACTACTGGATCAACTAGCTGAGTAGACAAATATAAATGTTTCGTCATAACCATGCTGAAAATAAGCCAATGTTAGCTGATGCTAACTGTCTAGCTAACGAGCTTGCTGGTG
>NW_015639805.1:0-3233 GCF_001515625.1 Sinocyclocheilus rhinocerous
AAGGAAAACTTGAAATCGCATCATATGACCCCTTTAAGATGAAAAGAAAATGCCTCTTTTCTGAAGACAGTCATACAGTCTGACTGTTAGATATACATTCACGAATGCCCTGTCAGAATGACACATTTCGCCAAAAGGTGACAAGTTTGCAGGTATGTTAAAAGTCAGTGGTCTTACCCGGAGATGGGGTTTTAAACCTGTTGCTGGTTTCGTTCTCTCCAGCCTCCTCGTGAGCTCGATCCCTGAAGTCCTTTTTACTGAGGTATTCTTCAAGCACTTTCAGGCCTTCACTTGACTGCAGGTCCACAAAACTGTCCAGGAAATCCCAGTACTCTGCCCAGGGGTGACCGAGCTCATGGGCCAGATCTCTACTCACAGACAGGGCACCATTATCTAAACAATGCTTAATAGCACTCTTAAATGCCAAAAACATTAAACAAGTGTCTATGATAATACAAGCTTCCTATGAATGACCAGCTTCCTTAAATTATATCTTAACGCTGACCTGCCAACTCTTTCTGCTCCACGGTCTGGGTCAGACTTTAGGATGTTATGGAAATGGTCTGCCCGTTCTCTGGGAGGAGTCTTCCACACTCGTCTGAACTCATCTGCCTATATTAAAAATGTTTTTAATTTATATACAAATTTGATTAGGTCATAAAACATGACTAAACATATTAGCACAAAACTCACTTTAGATGGACTTAAAGGTCCAGCAAAGGCCCTGACTGCCATAACTGGATCCTTTGGGCTTCTGGGTAACCGTGGTGACAGATTTTCCATTGGTTCAGGGGACCAAGGTGCACCAATCACAGGTTGGGAGGAGTTATCTGTAGCTCTCAATAAGGGGATGTATAATCGATCTGTAGCCAATAAGAAATCAGTGTTAGAATATTGAATACAACTAATCTACATTTTTTAAGTATAATAAATAAATTCAAAACTATACATCGCTGACTTGCCTTCTAAATATTCATTTATCTTCTGTTTGACCTCCTGAAATTGACCCTTTTCTTTCATTCTTTCACAAATGACCTAAATTAAGAGAATACATTAGACGACTGATAAATAAGCTTTGGTAAATTATTAAATCTTCAGCATGAAAGCTAATGCATCACAGTTGCTGTACCTCAGAGGGCTTCTGGTTGTACTTGTTCTTGCAGTTCTTGTCGATATCTGGATGAGAACACAGTATGTTCACCACCTCTGGACAGCCAAACTTGCATGCAAAGTGAAGCGGCGTCTCAAATCCCTGTGAAACACCAGACAGAGCATTCAGGTGGGACTGTTCCAAACCCCAGTGAGCCGCCTGCCTAGACAGTATTCCAGGTATAATATAAAAGTACCAGACACAATAGATGCTCCAAACAGTGTCATCAAAATAATGCTGGCTTATATGATATTGTCTTTGTCAAATTCTGAGGCAGTAATGAATGTATCATCCTACAATGCATTATGAAGTTTTTAATCCAAGATGGCAACTGGAGTTGAACCTAAGTATTTTGTTCAGAAATGATAAAAACCTGTAGAAATATTTTTGTGCTTATCAGAATATATTCAATATTTGAACAGTTAAATAACAAAGACAGATAAAAAGCACCACTTACAGCTTTATCTGGCGTGTTAAGGTACAAGTCTACGATATATCGGATGCGTTTCTGCAGCATGCTCTCCTGATCATCTGGATACATAAGCCGCATGAAATCTGGGTTCTCAAGAGTGTCCAGCAGGATCTGAACAATGCCTGGCTGGTTCTCCTTAGCAGCCACATGCATCACATTATACCTGCAGCCCTCCTGCAGTCAGATTCACAATAGACAAACATTCAGAAGAACAGCACTGAGAGATCGATAAGTTTAGATAACATGTAAAAAAAAATTTTTTTTTTTAAATCGAAGAACACGCTGAAAGGTAAACAGCTGAATTCATACACATGGGAAATGGAGCATGTGGAAATATTTGGGTTTGTAAATAAATAACATAATATAAAGATACCAGGCTAGTTTGGAAAGAGACTTTGAACTTTGCAAAGAAGCCAACAGCTCACCATATCAAGTGGAAAAACAGCCAAAACAACTTCATACAAACCGATTACGGTACAAAAGCTTTCACCTGGACTACAGTAGGGTTGTCCCCTGACCCGATGAGGTAACGAGGGTTGCTCCACACCAACTCGGTAAAGGACATCTCATCTCCCTTCTCCACAGCCTTCCTTAGCTTGGCCGTCAAATCTTGCGTCCGAGGGCTCTTAAAACTGTTCGCCTTCTCCCTGTTGATTGTGTCTGCCTCCATCATAGATGGGTGGTCTAGTTTTGGGAATTTAACAGAAAAAACTTTTACATTTACAGTTTTTAATACATGATTATCTTAGCTTAACATACATTTTTATTATCAGAAATTTTAATATATAACATTCATATTAGGGGTGGGAGAAAAAAATAATCGATTCACATATGAATCTCGATTCAGTCTTCTAGCATTTCCATTCGATTCATACATTTCAAAAATCTATTTTCTAGTTAATATAATAATAATAACAACATGATGTTGTCGGAACAAGGCAGCAACAGCAATGGAGGAGGGAAAACAAATACATCTTGCCCTATTTTCACTGAGGGCAAGTGTTTGGAAAAATATATTAATTGTTGATCTTTTGTTGTTATTATTGGAAGTAGGGCTGCACGATTAATCGAATGCGATTGTCATGTGCATTTTGTTAGTAATGCCGGTTCTGTAATCAGCAGGAAATCATCATCACGTGCTTTCAGATGGAGCAGAATTTACTACACATAGCCGTAGTTCACTGACAAGTTACGCAAAAAAAAATCGCAGACGATTTTATTGCGCGTTTAAGAAATCGTTAGCGATAATGACAGCTGTTTGCATAGCTTCTCAGTGCACTACGGCTGTGAAGTAAATGCTGCTCCATCTGAAAGCATGTGAAAATACCACATTTAATAACATATTTTTACTCCAAACTCACTTCATAACGTCAGTCGAGTGTTTGAAATAAATCCTTCTGTGAGATGATGTGGCTTCTTACACAGAATAAGGCACGCAACATATTTCATAGTATTCTAAGCAGTGATAAAGGCATTGCATTATAAATATACTTTATTGTAATGAAAATTATAATAATAAGAACTCAGATAAACCGTATATTGCCATAGTCGTGTGTTTATTAGTCACGTTGAATCAATAAAAGCAGTTAAATCTTCTGTTTATCCAGCTAC
>NW_015639805.1:4888-5934 GCF_001515625.1 Sinocyclocheilus rhinocerous
CTAGGCAAAGGATAGTAGTCACATATGCCTTTGGCAAATTTTTCAGCATCCTCACGATTGGAGAAAGCTTTAAACCGAGCCCCCTTCATCATTTTAACAGCCTGCAAAGCCTCTTTCTTATCCGTGTACACATGGGCTCTCTCTAAAGAGGAAGAGGAAAATAACTCAATCTCAGGTTTGAGTCATCTGTAAAATGTTATAAAATATAAAATAAAAATGTTATAATTTTCATATTACAAATTCTTCCATTCAAAAGTTTATATATATATATATATATATATATATATACAAATTAAACATGGCTACATTTAATGAATCAAAAGAGACAGAAAAGACTTTCACACTGACACAAAACATTTTATTTTGTCTGTAAAATGTTATAAAATATAAAATAAAAATGTTATAATTTTCATATTACAAATTCTTCCATTCAAAAGTTTATATATATATATATATATATATATATATATATACAAATTAAACATGGCTACATTTAATGAATCAAAAGTGACAGTAAAGACTTTAACACTGTTACAAAACATTTTATCTTGATTAAATGCTGTTCTTTGTATTAAAAAATGCATTAAAGTTTTCCCAGAAATATTAAGCCGCACAACTGTTTTCAACACTGATGATAAAAAATATTTCTTGAGCAGCAAATCAGCATATTAGAATGATTTCTGAAGGATCATGTGACACTGAAAACTTGAGTAATGGCTGCTGAAAATTCAGCTTTGCCATCACAGAGATAAATGACATTTTAAAATATATTAAAACAGAAAATAGCCATTTTAAATTGTACTAATATTTTCCAACATTAACGTCTTTACTGTATTTTTGATCAAATTAATGCTGCCTTGGTGAACGTAAGAGGCTTCTTTCAAAAACATTTAAAGGGGTTCATATGATGCTGCTAAAAAGAACATTATTTTGTGTATTTGGTGTAATGAAATGTGTTTATGCGGTTTAAGGTTAAAAAAACACATTATTTTCCACATACTGTACATTATTGTTTCTCCTCTATGCCCCGCCTTTCTGAAACGCGT
>NW_015639805.1:6024-13390 GCF_001515625.1 Sinocyclocheilus rhinocerous
AACCAGCACGGAGCAGCTCTACGCAAGACGAAGTGGATATCGTCCTCTTTTGGAAGGCCAAACAAAGTTGTTTCGCTTTCACAACGAAGCACACAGCGCCTTCACAGCATGGCGGCGGTGGCAACAATACTACAGCGAGAATAAAAGTTACGCTTTCTTTCTTTGCGTGAACATTTGGGCTGTGTTATGCAAATCTTCCCACATCGTGACGTAGGTATGTGGGGGCGTGTTAGAACGAGCCGTTTTAGGTAGGTGTGGCTAACTCTTAACTTTTATAAAGAATATAAAAATAAAATCTTTGGATTTGAGACTTTAGTCTTTGCAACTTTACAGATCTTCTTTATGCACCAAGAGCTTGTAACACTTCAAAGAGAAAGGAAAAATTGAAATCGCATCATATGACCCCTTTAAAAATCTTACCGACCTTAAACGGTTTAACATTAGTGTACAACTCTCAGTCTTGTACCAGGTGTCTAAAGTAAAGGTAAAAACTCTTACCATTCCTAGCCAGCACATCCTCCCACAATGGACACACTCCGTAGAAAAAGGTGGGCGACCCCTGTGCGGTTTTCGAGGGAGTCTGTGTCTCCGACTGTGAATTCTCCACATTACAAGGGCACACCGTTCCACTCAGAGCCTCCTCCTCAGGTGGGTTAAGGCCCATGCCGTACCCAAAATCCCCATCCTCACCTGTGACCGAATCTTGGGTTGCTGATGTGGCACAGGGTGGCACTACACTCCCAGAGCTGTCCAACCAGGCACTGTTACCACCGCTGCTGTCGGGCTCGGTAAGTCCAGCGTTCTCCACCAGAGTCCTGGCAAGCTTACGCTCAAATATGGCTCTTGTCGTGGCGGTGATGGGGCCACATTTCAAGTTGGCTTTAATGATCTCCTCCCTCAACTCGTCAGCAGTGAGACCTTTCAACCTGCTCAGGACAGCGTCCATGCTTCTGCTGCTACGGCTACCTGATCAGCAAAAAAATTCAAACAGAAATTGATATGAAAGCAGAAAAGGGAGTATAACCGGGCAAAACCCCCACATGTCTCATGCTGATAACAGCATCAGCTGGGACTGGTAACAAACGTAGTATAAAACAGGTAGGGCACTTTACATGTTCTGCCGCACTACTGGTGCTTTTCAGAAACAACATACTTCCTTTTTTATTGTCAAGGCATCACAAAAAAAACACACATGAAGAACAAATGCAAATGTACAGACTTAATATAGTACACATCACTAGGAATGAAAAGCACCAATTATAAAATAAATATTAAACATTATAAAAATTTAAAATTACAAATAAAAATTGATACACATATATAAAATGATGAGATATGACATTGAAAAAAAATTGCATCATTTAACCATATAAATTAAGAGGGAAGCACAGGTTCACTGTCTTAAGACCCTTGGAGTTCTTTGATGAAGAAATAGCTTGTATATATTGCTTGATATCTGTTTTAAATTACAAATAAAAATTGATACACATATATAAAATGATGAGATATGACATTGAAAAAAATTGCATCATTTAACCATATAAATTAAGAGGGAAGCACAGGTTCACTGTCTTAAGACCCTTGGAGTTCTTTGATGAAGAAATAGCTTGTATATATTGCTTGATATCTGTTTTTTTTAAGCCAACAAAAATAAAGATTGAATTTTTGCATGTGAAATGTGGCAAAGAGCAATAAAAGATTAACAATAAAATACTCATTCTCTTTGTTGTTTAGGTTTTAGAAACCAAACACGTGGCTTTAACAGCACTGAGACACCCCTAAGCAAATTTGGTTAATAAACAACAACAAAAACAACACAAAATTATTTTGTATAAGGACAATCCCAAAAAACATGAGGTGCATTTTCACTAGAGGAATCACAAAAACAGCAATCTGTATCTATATCTAATGTAACTTTGGTGGTAGTTCAAAAGGACATCACTTACTTTATTAGTTATGTATTTAAGCAGGCACTGTCCGTCGTTTTTTCCAATCAACACGAAACCAAAGTTCTCTCAGTATGACAAAATATATATAAATAATTTACGTTTATGAAACGCGCTATAACGTCATGGCGCGTCATCGCGGCAGTTAAACTGACAGCTTCAAGCTCTTTTGCATTGTAACGGATCAAAAACGTGCGACACGAAGCGGGGCTGCACAAATCGTGGCACCGGTCGCGTTTGGTTTGAACTAAACTCCTCTAAATCGCATCCCCTGTGAGGCAAGCATGCATCTGTAACATCTAAAAAGTTTATTGAAACCGAGGCGTCACGCCCAAACTACAATCCATTGTAGTTTTTGTCTGTATATTCCACGATCCTGAATAATAGAGATGATAGATCAAAACACGGGAGATTTAAATGTCACCCGTCATTTTTGCACCACTTACCATCTATCAGCTGAACAGTGACGCCGAGCGCGATGGAAACTCGTGTGCATGTGTGATTTATTAAACGTTTATATGAGTGTGAACGGCGCGGACGCTCTGGAAGGGTCGCGCTGTTTATTGCTCGGTCTGCGCATGCGCGTGGAACGGTCTGCGCCTGCTCACTGCGCCAGGCAGGGTTCATGTGTTTCAAACGCCGGGTGCATCGGATCTTTTCAGTGAATCGACTGAACAGGTTCACGAAAGAGATCTGAACGATTCGTTCACAAATTCAACTCATTTTGGGGTGGAAAATGGTACATTATCCAAGTATTATACACAAAATTAGAGACGCATTTACATTTAGTCATTTAGCAGACACTTTTATCCAAAGCGACTTACAAATGAGGACAATGGAAGCAATCAAAATCAACAAAAGAGCAATGATATGCAAGTGCTATGACAAGTCTGTTAGGGTTTTTTAATGAAAGGAAAAAGAATAGAGCAAGCTTGTGTTAGAGGCCTTTTTTTTTGCTTTTTGTTAATTTTATAATAAAAAGAAAACAAATAGATAAAACACAAAAAGAATAGAGAAGCTAGTTCGTTTTTTTTAACAAAACACGCAGTTAGTAAATTAATGGAGTGCAAGTCTAAAAGGGACAAGTTTTTTTTTTAAGAATAGAATTAGAATAGAGAGTGTTAGAGTTAGAGGGGCAAATAAAGATGGAAGAGATGTGTTTTTACTCGTTTCTTGAAGATGGTTAAGGAATCAGCTGCTTGGATTGAGTTGGGCATAAAGCGACGTTCACTTGCAGAACGCAAGCTTCTAAACGTCTCCCTTATGTCCTTGCGGATCAGTATTTGCAGAAATGTAGGAAAGATAAACACAAACTATATTTTGTAATGATTACCCTGAAATATTTTACATTTAAAGAGTTCAGATGCATAAGCCTCTAAGTGCCGTTTAACATTTTCTTCTAAAATGAGCATTTTTATCAGGCTCCTAGATTTATGTTCAGTTATTTCACTTTTATTGCATAGAAAAGGACCTATACATTGCCATTAGAGTAAAATGACTGAATCTAAACATAAGAGCCTGATAAAAATGGCACTTAGAGGCTTTTGCATCTGAACTGCCCCACAGAAATATATACGAGTATATTTGCAGCAATAGCTTCGCTTGATAAACAATAAATTGTATGGGTCAAAATGATCGATTTTTCTTTTATGCCAAAAATCATTAGGATATTAAGTAAAGATCATGTTCCATGAAGATATTTTGTAAATTTCCTACCGTAAATATATCAAAACTTAATTTTTGATTAAGATCATACATTGCTAAGAACTTCATTTGGACAACTTTAAAGACGATTTTCTCAATATTTAAATATATCAAAACTTAATTTTTGATTAGTAACATACATTGCTAAGAACTTCATTTGGACAACTTTAAAGGCGATTTTCTCAATATTTAGATTTTTTTTTGCACCCTCAGATTTATCTCGGCCAAATATTGTCAAAAACTCAGCCAGATAAGAGAATCTAGATATTAACGTTACCTCTGCTTCTGTCTGCAAATTTATGAAGGCTGCAGGTGGAGATGGGTTGCACACCAAGAGCTCCTTACGTTAACTTACATGCTTAGTTTCCATACAGCCATGCCTATTGACACTTATTGCGGCAAAACAGAAACTATCTCGCCCTCGATAATGGCTCTTTCTGTACGAAAACAGCTATAATCATGTACAAATGAAAATATGGGGTTCACAGAGATCTCGCTAGTTGTTTCAAGTTAACGTCTGAGCAAAGCAGGGTTGCCAGATTTCGTAACAAAACCCGCCCAGTTGCTACTCAAAACTAGCCCAATCGCGTTTCGAGGGGGGTTCCCCGGTAAAAAATAAATAAATAAAAATCGCGTTCCCGGAGGTAAAATACACGTTTTTTGGCGGGGTTCCTCCGGTACAATTCGCATGCGTTATTGGGGTCGCTTCAACCCGCGGACATGAAAAACAACCCGCGACAACAGTGTTAAAGTAGCCCAATTCCATGGGAAAACCGCAGACTTGGCAACACTGTGACAGATAGTAATGTTTACAACATACACGAGCGCTGTCTCAGTGCAACCACAACAGCTTGAAGTTGTCTAATGTGGCACGGTCTCCCTGCTGCACTAATAGTATGTAGCGTCTGGACCAATCAAACACACAATTTTTCATTTGATTTAACAAATCTCCCAATTCCGCGGGAAAACCGCGGACTCGGCAACACTGGAGCAAAGCGTGCCTCCCGGAAGTCTCTCTTGCTCGATGCGTCTTTGCTCGTTTTTGAACGGGTTTTAGCAGCGCTGCCTAGTGGCTGACTTGTGTATTTATTAAATTACGTGTACATTAAAATGATTAAAAAGTTGATCACAAACAAATGCTTGTGAAGCAGTACACAGTATGTAACGATAAACGTTTTAAACTGTAGTGTGCTGTATTGTTTCACGTTATTATGTTTAATTTGGCAAGTGCCTTCCAGGGGCCTGTTTCATAAAACAAGTTTACCAACTAAGCCAGATTTATTTGAGTTTGTCTGATGTATTGTCAGTTCATTTGGTTCAAAATAAGTCAGACTAACTGATATAAGCCTGGCTTGTTTGGTAAACTTGTTTTATGAAACAAGCCCCAGTTGTCATGCCATTATCAATTATATTTATCCATTTGAATCTAAATTGTGTAAAACAGTCATTAATGAAAATTCATAAAAAGGTGTCCGTGTTACATGTGCTTACTATTATAATAACAATAAATTAAAACCTAAGCATATTGTAAGTGCATGTAGTTAATTTATATTATTCAGTACTTAACTGTATAATTACACTGTAACAAAATAAAGTGCAACCTATTTAGCTTATATTACTGTATAAAGCTTAAATGAGATTACACTGTAAAAAATGACCGTGAATTTAACGGTAAAAGACTGTAAAAATGCTACAGTAAAAACCTGTTAAATGGTTAACGGTAAATTCCCCTACTATATATGGTGAAAAACTGTATTGGACATTACATGTATTGGACATTAATTTTACGGTAGTATACCGTAATCAAATACGTACAACACACTCAACAGCGCTTCCGAGAGCACATTCAACCTATTTTACATTATTTCCCAAGATCTCTCTACAGAAAAACTTAATTCAAGCTATACATTTTTAGCAGTATTTAAAGGTTTCCTTATTGGATTCATTTTAAGGCGCAGCCCTAAACAGAACTAGTCGAATTCTGACAGACCTTTTCTATGAGATCTAACATCTGCAAACCGTAGACAAAACCCAGATACTTGCTGATATTGGATGATCTGATCTATTAATATATATTACCCCAAACAAATGGGCTACTATACTTTCTCCCAGTCTCACACGTACATTCCTGGGGCTTCAGGTCCTGAGTTTCAATCAGAAAGAGGCCGTAGTGCGAAGTATAATATTGTAAGCGCATCCTTAAGGTCCCCACAAAGAACAGTGGATCTAAACTCTGAGACTTGTGGGTAAAGCAGTACACAGTGTGTATGTTAAGTTGTCAGCATCGCTTTAGACGTGATCTGAGGCCTGGGAAAACTAAGAACGCTCGGTTTTTGGGGGAGTCTGTGCTCTAAAATGCGTGATTGATATGGGGCCTCGTATGGTTTAGTAGGTAATATTTGCATTATATTGCAGGGAACAGCTCTAGATCAGGCATCTGTCCAGTGATGAGAGGTCAGCTCATTCACAGGCACAGAGGATTGGAAGAACAGTTCAGCTGTGAGATATATAGGATATATATCTGACCAATCAGGTCGATAGGTCACTAGTTACTACAACACTGGAGTCTGGTGCCCTGGATGTTTGTTGTAGATCACATTTGTGTGCGTGTTTTTTTTTTTTTTCCTCACTTCTGCAGGACTAAGCAGCCTAGCAGTAGCCCTCACAAACCTCTTATGAGATGAGAAAGAAAACAAAATCGAAGCTGAACATCAGGTGGGCGACTAC
Organism: Sinocyclocheilus rhinocerous; assembly: GCF_001515625.1. NCBI lineage: Eukaryota > Metazoa > Chordata > Actinopteri > Cypriniformes > Cyprinidae > Sinocyclocheilus > Sinocyclocheilus rhinocerous. The sequence goes on from NW_015639805.1 coordinate 12,402, forward strand.
TGTGAAACTACAAGCGAGATAAACAGAACAGCTAGACGGAGAGAGCAGCTCTATACGTTCAATGTGAAAATAAAAAGTGATTACAACACAAACAAACAACAAAGTGACCCCCGAAAATAAAGCTGTGGTTGGTTTCACCCGAACAATCTTGGTTAGGAAGGGATAAAGCCAAATATTGGCGGTTGATAAGAAATAAAGAAAGAAACTTAAAAGTGCCCATAGAGATAAAACGGAACTTTCTCTTTGTGGATTCTTTGTGTATTACGAGGGCTGCATCTCTCCCTGTATCTTATCGTTCTCTTCTTTATCAGGTGAGTCGTTGCTACTGTTGTCATGAAGCCCCAGTTTTTGGAGCTCCTCCTCTGCACTGGCCAACGACGTCACTGTGACCGTGTGTTCCTCCATCTGCTTCTGAAGGCTGTCCATCTCCTGCCTACGAGAAATGACCATCAGATGAGTGAGAAAGGAATGCCATCTGTTATGTGGTAGCTTTATTTATATGAAAAGGGAGGCAGGGGAGAGCAGGTTTGTGTAATTGGATTTTCTGGTGTTTTTTCCGGAATACAATGAATAGTTTCATCTACTCAGAAAGGGCATATTGCAACAATCTTATGATAGCTTCAAATGCTCATATCTGATTAAGAATTTTATCGTAAGTGTCTTAAGTCTTAGGTGTCACATGCTTCAGAAATCATTCTAATATACAGATTTGGTGCTCAAGAATTAGTTCCTGTTATAATATGTTAAAAACGTGTGCCATTTAATTCTTTTCTTGAAAGCATGATACAATTATTTCAGGTTTTTAAAGTGCCCCTTTCATGCAGTGTGTAACACAGCTCTACGTGAATGAAAACATCCTGCCAAGTTTTAAATCTGAAAGTGCACCGTGTATGAAGTTATTGTCTCTCAAAAGAAGAAAGAGTCGACTCTGATTCATTGAAACGAGTCGTTTTTAAAATGAATCCCAAGCCGTTTCATGTTGAGGTCAA
>NW_015639805.1:14223-20521 GCF_001515625.1 Sinocyclocheilus rhinocerous
CGTCACGCAAAGGAGGGGTTTGGAAAAATTAATCGTTAAACGAATCGTTTGGGAGTCGTTGAGCAAGTAAGGTAAAAATAAATGCATATTATAAGACAATGAAAGTGTTTTTTGACCTTGCATGCATGTCAACCTGTTGTTGGGGACTCCTAAAACCAAAATATGAACCTTTCATAACCCATAATAGGGGCACTTTAAGATGAATAGAATGTTCAAAAGAACAGCATTTATTTGAAACAGAAATCATTTGTAACATTACCTCCTCACTTTTAATTTAGCTAAATTTCATGCATTCTTGCTTGAATTAAAGAATGTAAAAAAAAAAAACTGTTACTGAATTGTAGTGTATTTAATAAATTAACTAATTCTGCAGCTTGAAAATGAATACTCAAAGCCACTATATAGGCCAAATCAATGTAGGCAAATAGAAGATATTCATAATAGGGAAATAAACAGGTTAACTTGTTCTAATAGTGGCACAGTGTTACCATGAGCCCACTCTCCCCTAGTTTTCATATAGAAAAGTATGGTAAGATGTGTGCAAGTCTTACTTTAGCTGTTTCAGACAGTTGTGGAGGTTATTGAGAGGTTCTTTATTGACGGATGCTGAGGGTTTCAACAGTTCGTCCAAAAGTGAAGCAGGAACGGGGCAGTCTGGGATTTTTACTGGAGTCACTGGGGTCGAGTCCCCCTTTAAATCCATCCGCTGGTGTGGGGACAGAAATAAAGAGAAAATATTGAATTACACACTTACAAACGTCCACATTTTCTGTTTTTCAAATGAGCATTAGTCTTACCTTTCTGAGCCTGCCGTTTTTGAGGTCCTGTTTGAGCTGGTTGTTCTGCTGAAGAACAGTCTTCATGCTGTTCCTCAGCTCTCCCACTTTAGCCTGCAGCATGAATTTATCCTTCCGTGTGCCATTGAGCTCTTCCTGCACCATCTCCAGCTCCACCTTTATCCTCTACAGATCACATCAAACCGAAAAGCCCAACATTCAGAAGAAAAGAACCATAATACATGTTCTGACAACAGAAGCTGACTAGGGTATCTGACCTGTAGAGTGTCCTGCAGGGTGTCCATCTCTCTCTGGTGACACTGTTCCACCATCTCCAGCTGCTGTTTCTGAGTCTCGATCTCCCGCTGCCTCTGCTCCACCTCCCACTTCAGATCCTCCACCTGCAGGGAGACAGGAACACAGCATTCATGGTATATAGTGATTCTGAAGGAGAATGAGGGGTGGTCACAATTCTCCATACAGATATCAAAACGCTTCAATAAAGCATTCAAAGCGTTTCATAGATTAAACTAACTTGTGGTAGGTCATTTATTGATTTCACTGTCAGAAAAAGAAAAACGTGCAAAAACTGTACTCGTAAGGGTACAACAGCTTCTCTAGGCACAATTTTGTACTTGTCTACCCCTAAAAGTTGCATATTAGTACTTCAGAGCAGTAACATGTACCCTTGAGGTACTACTATGAATCTTTCAGGGTTAAATAAGAAAATGTCAAGTCGATTTGTATAGCACTTAATGCAGCTTAATAGAAAATCATCATAACGTTTTAAATATCTCATAATATTTGCATTTAGCAGATTAGAGCTGGGTTCAGGCTCTTAAACCTTGCAACCTGCTTACCTAGACAGCATTTTAATGCATAACAGGTGTTATATTGCGAGAGTGTAAAGATTTAAACAGTGAGGCAGTTGATTAGGTTTGTGCTGTACCTCTTGGTTAGTGAGGGGCTGTTTGCTGAGCTCATCATCAAGTTGTTTTTGAAGGATCTGGAGTTGAGCGTGAGCATCAGCTAATTCCTCCTGGAAATGAGAAACCTCTTCAGAGTGCTTCTCATCTTGAGCCCTGTCAAAGAGAGAAAAATCTCACAAAACACACCGACACAATCGGAGAAGTCACAAACATCTGCTCTTTAGAGTACCCAGAGAAGTTAATAAATCAAAAATCAGAGAAGTTAAAGGGATAGTTCACCCAAAAATGAAAATTTGATGTTTATCTGCTTACCCCCAGGGCATCCAAAATGTAGGTGACTTTGTTTCTTCAGTAGAACGTAAACAAAGATTTTTAACTCAAACCGTTGCAGTCTGTCAGTCATATAATGGAAGTGAATGGGAATCACGGCTTTGAGTAAAAAAAAACATACACAAACAAAACCAAATCAAAGCCTGCGGCTCGTGACGATACATTGATGTGTAAAGACACGAAATGATCGGTCTGTGCAAGAAACTGAACAGTATTTATATCGTTTTTTGAAAGTATTCAGACCCCCTTATATTTTTCACTCTTTGTTATATTGCAGCCATTTGCTAAAATCATTTAAGTTAATTTTTTTTCCTCATTAATGTACACACAGCACCCCATATTTGACCTTATGATTCTCATTTGCTCTGACATGCATTGTGAGCTGTAAGGTCTTATATAGACAGGTGTGTGGCTTTCTTAATCAAGTCCAATCAGTATAATCAAACATAGCTGGACTCAAATGAAGGTGTAGAACCGTCTCAAGGATGATCAGAAGAAATGGACAGCACCTGAGTTAAATATATGAGTGTCACAGCAAAGGGTCTGAATACTTTGGACCATGTGATATTTCAGTTTTTCTTTTTTAATAAATCTGCAAAAATGTCAACAATTCTGTGTTTTTCTGTCAATATGGGGTGCTGTGTGTACATTAATGAGGAAAAAAAATTAACTTAAATGATTTTAGCAAATGGCTGCAATATAACAAAGAGTGAAAAATATAAGGGGGTCTGAATACTTTCCGTACATGATATAGAAACTGTTCAGTTTCTTGCACAGACAGATCGTTTCGTGTCTTAAGACCTCAATGTATCGTCACAAGCTGCAGGGTTTAATTTGGTTTTGTTTGTGTATGTTTTTTTGACTCTCAAAGCCGTGATTCCCATTCACTTCCATTATATGACTGACAGACTGCGACGGTTTGAGTTAAAAATCTTCGTTTGTGTTCTACTGAAGAAACAAAGTCACCTACATCTTGGATGCCCTGGGGGTAAGCAGATAAACATTAAATTTTCATTTTTGGGTGAACTATCCCTTTAATAAAGCAGTTTAGGCACTGATCTCCAACGCTGCATTTATGGTTTCCCTCTTTCTCCACGTTAGCTCACAACCATCAGTTCATGGCTGTAGAATAGCTGGGCCTCGTGAAGGTCTCTTGAAGTGTGACAGTACTTCTGTATTATGCGTTTCAGAGGCAGCTGTGATCCTATAACTCAGAGTGCCAAGAAAACACAGACTTACGCAAGTGTTTTAGCCTCTTTCTGCAGGGTTTTGATGAGCTCCTCTTTGGCCTGCAGATCTTTCTTGATCTCGCTGAGTTCCAGCATGGCTGCTCTGTAATGCCTGCGGTTATGGGCTGCCTCCAGCTTGGCCTCCGCCACCTGAACAAAGCATACAAACACACAGGTCACATGCATGCACATAACAAAATCAACTAAAGTCTTTGGGAGTTCTCAAGGGGAACTGGATACGCCTTGCAGCTGTTAAACCATGTATTAACCTGCTCGGTCAGATCCTTGACTTTTATTTTCTCTTTCTCCAGAGCAGCCTGCAACGTCTGCACCAACTGTCTCATCTGCTGGTCCTCTTCTTCTTTACGCTTTAACACTGCCTGAACCTGAAGTGAAGGATTACTGAGATGTTAAAACAACCCCCCCAAAAAAACAAACAAAAAAAAGTACTAAATTCTATTGATTAAAGAACAGATTTGTGAATCTAAAAGGTAGTTATGACATGTAGCATCACACCTGTAAGTTGAGCTGGACAAGATCTGCTTCTCGCTTTGCCAATGCAGCCTCTAGAATATTGGCATGTTCCCGCAATGCACTATGGGATTTCCCAAGCCCGGAGAGCTTCCCTTTCTCATGCTCTAGCTCAAGCGCAAGCTTCTTATTCGCATCCTCCAGGCGACGAATTCTCTTCTTAAAATTTCTTGACTCTTGAAGCTGTGGGGGAAAAAAGAAACCATTTAAACAAAAATTATCAGTGAAATGAAATGAACAAATCAGCAATCAGAGTTTATTAAATTATTGTAATCCAAGTTTATTAAATTATTGTACAGAATTACTACAAATGTAAAGAGTAAACATCTCTAGTATCATAGAATAATGGGGGAAAACATACATGTACACTATCATTCAAAGGTATGCGGTGATTAAGGTATTTTTTAAAGAAATTAATATTTATATTCAGCAAGGATGCATTAAATTGATCAAAAGTGACAGTAAAGAAAAAAATCCCATTTCAAATAAATGCTGCTCTTTTGAACTTTCTGTTCATCAAAGAATCCTCGTATGAAAATTTAAAATTACAAAATTAAGCAGCACAACTGTTTTCATCATTGATAACAATAAGAAATGTTTTATGAGCACCAAATTAGCATAATAGAATGATTAATGAAGGGTTTTTTGACACTGAAGACTGGAGTAATGGCTGCTGAAAATTCAGCTTTGTCAGTAAAAGAATACATTACATATTAAAACGGTTGTTTTAAATCATAAGAATATTTCACAATATTACAGTTGGTGACCATTAAGAGAGACTTCTTTCAAAAATCTTACAGACTCCAAACTGATTTTCTGACCTCAGAAAATGATGTGCATGTAAACATGTTAATAATTAAAAAATAATATAGTTTGCCATTTTGATTCAATTGTGTCTTTCGCACCATTAATGAGTTTTTTTCTCACCTCATCTTCCAGTTCCAGCACTTTCTCCTGAAATTCCTCCAGCTCAGTGCTAGTGAGGGTGATGACCTCCTGTAGCTCTTTCTCCAGCATGGCTTTACTCTGGCTCACTGCCTTCAGCTGTCCCTGCAGGGACTCCAGCTTGGCCTGAAGCAATAACAACAAATACACATCAACTCGTAAACTGTAGTTACACACAGCACACCACTGCGAACGGTGTAAACTGGAGCTATATAAGAATTACAATCAAACGTTTTCAGTATTTATGCAACTCTTTTAACTTTTAGCATTTACATTGTAGGCCATCAGTAGCAGTTTACCTGAAGTTCTTGGCTATTTCCACCCTCTGAAACCTGAGTTCTGAGTTTGTCAAGTTCAGCCTCAGCGGTCTCTTTGGCGGTGAGGGCTTCCTGCAGCCTGCGGCTCAGAATGCCAACTGCATTCTCATAGGCCTTATGCTTGGCCTTCATCTCTTTCTGTGCACTGGTCAAATCTGTGCCCATACGCTTCATCTTCACCTTCTGCTCCGAGATAGCCCTGGATGAGGAAAGAGCAGCACATAACAGCAAGTTAGACACAATTTTTTGGTCTACTTCACCATCAGATGTTCCTCAGGGTAATTTTTTAACTTGTTAAATAAACAGTTGAAAAATGCATCCCATTTCCCCATCATTTAATTCTGAGATGCAAGATCACAAGCAAACACGCACTATTGTCTATATGTCACATCATATTCATGATGTCAAAGACTGAGCAGTGATCACTATGGAAACCCTTATGGCAGGAGAGGCAGTGTGATTGTTACTCACTTTCTGGCTTCATTTTGCATTTGTTCGATCCTCTTTCTCAGATTTTCATTCTCTTCCGTCGCTGCCGCCAGCTGGTTCTGGTCAAACTGAAGGGACTGAAGCAACAACGTGGAGAATGTCAAAATGCTATACACTACTGTTCAAAAGTTTTTGAACAATATTATATATACACAGTATATACAGTGGGTACGGAAAGTATTCAGACCCCCTTAAATTTTTCACTCTTTGTTATATTGCAGCCATTTGCTAAAATCATTTAAGTTAATTTTTTTTCCTCATTAATGTACACACAGCACCCCATATTGACAGAAAAACACAGAATTGTTGACATCTTTGCAGATTTATTTATTTGATCAAAAATACAGGAAAAACAGTAATATTGTGAAATAATATTATAATTAAATAACTGCTTTACTGTAATATATTAAAAATATATATTTATTCCTGTGATGGTGAAGCTGAATTTTCAGTGGTCAGTGCCACATGATCCTTCAGAAATCATTCTAATATGCTGATTTGGTGGTCAATAAACTTTCCAGTTCAAGAAAATTTTTCCAAGATTCTTTGATGAATTTTAAGTTTAAAAGAACAGCATTTCTTTAAAATTATAATGTTTTTGTAACATCATAACTGTCTTTACTCTCACTTTTGATTAATTTAATGCATCCTTGCTGAATAAAATTATTAATTTGTTATGAAAAAAAAAAAAAGGCAAAAGGGTGCATCTCTGCAGCAGAGAGGATCTTAGTAATGCAGTCGGTGGGTACCTG
>NW_015639805.1:23280-37014 GCF_001515625.1 Sinocyclocheilus rhinocerous
TGGTTCTGGTCAAACTGAAGGGACTGCAGCAACAACGTGGAGAGCGTCAAAATAAGCTATACACTATTGTTCAAAAAGTTTTGAACAATTCAAAAATACAGTAAAAACAGTAATATTGTGAAATATTATTATAATTTAAAATAACTGTTCTCTATTGTAATATATTTTAAAATGTAATTAAATTAATTAATGTAATTTTCAGCATCATTACTCCTGTCTTCACATGAGCTTTCAGAAATCATTCCAATATGCTGATTTGGTGCTCAAACTTTCCAGCTCAAGAAAATGTTTCAGGATTCTTTGATGAATTGAAATTTCAAAAGATTTCAAAAGCATTTATTTGAAATTGTAATGTTTTTGTAACATCATAACTGTCTTTACTCTCACTTTTGATTAATTTAATGCATCCTTGCTGAATAAAATTATTAATTTGTTATGAAAAAAAAAAAAAGGCAAAAGGGTGCATCTCTGCAGCAGAGATGATCTTAGTAATGCAGTCGGTGTGTACCTGCAGTTGAGAGTCAAGTTGGTCTCTCTCTGTCTGTACGGATTGTAAATGGGCTTCCAGACCGTTCATTTGCTGCTGGACTCTCTCCACTTCCTTCTGCAGGCGAGCCTGTTCCTGTTCTGCGCTCTTCTTTTCTCCCTCCATTTTTAACAGCTCCTGCTTCAGGTCCTTCACCTCTGCCACCAGACGCTTTTTAGAAGCCTTTAACTCAGAGATCAACTGGTCTTTGGAGCTGGCATCTCTCCTGTAAGCTTCAACCATCACCTGCAATAAAGAGTAGAGCAGATGAAGAACACTTCTACCAATTCCCATTTGCCAATTTTGTTGATTTTGTTGATAGCATTTGGTGTATATTTTTTGGTGGTAGAAACTTGTCATAACTAGTCTTATCCAGCAGCAAACAAGTATTTAATGCCTTACTGAAATCAAAATGGCCAAATGGAATTTCCTATGTTAAAGAAAAATAAAATCATGGAAGAGATGGGCTATATATCACTTGATAATGACAAAACGACAAAACTACAGGACTACACTCTATACACTTTAAGGTACTGAGATCATACCTTTTGCTGCATGAACTGCTCTTTCAGTTTCTGTGCTTGTTTTTTGAGGTTGCCATTCTCTTGCTGGAGAGCTTCAATCTTGTGGAGAGACAGGAAAAATTGCAATCTGAATCCATTCTAACGTTCTTGATTTAAAAAATAAAAAAACCTCTCACCTGGGTTGATTTAACCTGCAGTTCCTGCCTAAGCTGGTCAAGAGTGTCTGACGCCACCAGCACTTCCTCTCCAAGCCTTTCCGCTCCTTCATCCAGTTCGCTCTTATCAGCCCGTGCTGCCTGCAGAGCAACTTCCAGGACTATTTTCTCATTTTGGAGATACTGCACGGTTTCCTCTTTAGCTGTGGCGTCAGTTTGTAGCTCCTCCAGCTGGGCCTGGAGCTCCTGGTAACATGCTTCCAGCTGATTAAGGGCCTGTTCTTTGGTTTGGAGGGTCTCCTGAGTAGTGGTGAGCTGCTTCATCAGCTCTAGGTGCTCACGGTGAAGCGATTCCAGCTGGGCGTCTTTTTGGGAGAGAATGAGTTTGACCTGGAAGGAGAAGAATCAGTCATTTGAGTCATTATTAGGGGATGCTTATATTCCAATCAACATATTACAAAAATGTCCCTGTGGAGCAACATGTGATTAAGAGTCTTGTTCAAGACCACAATGGTGATGGGTTTGAACCTACAACTCTTTAATTACAGGATGAGATCTTGAATACTAGAATACACCACAAAAGACAAATGGGGTAGTGTGTGTGTGAGCATTTAGTTACCTGATCTAGCTCTCTCTCCAGTGTTGTGGCTGTGTTGGCAAGTTTGAGAAGATGCTCTTGCTCCTCCTCAAACTCTTCCAGTTTGCGCTGAAGATCTTCCTCCACCATTGACTTTGCCTCCTGGATTTGATGGATGGCCGCTTCTTGAGTCAACATGTCTACCTGAATAACAATTAGTAAATTAATATTATTATTATGTATGCTTTTTAGATTTAATCGTCATTCAACTTATTCCTAATTTACTAAAGTAAAAAATAAATTTCTTAAAGCACACTAAACTGGGGTGTGTTTCCCGTACAAAGACGTAACTTGCTGATTAACCACCATAGTACACTGCATTGCTGTGGAAACAAACTACCAAGTCACGTCTGTTTCCCGAACATGGTCGCATCTCCGTCGTTTGAACCACATTAGTTCAAAAATAATATGTAATAAATGCCCTTGGGCATTTGTGCACATGCGCACTCTTCAAAAACGACGCTTATGGAGGACGCGCTAAAATACATAGATTAAAATGCATTTATATTTAGAATGGAATATATAGATTGTACTGCATGTTAGCTTGCTTATTGTGCCCAAGAGCATCATTTATTGAAGCCCATATGTCTTACTAACAAGAAACTATACTTCTAACGACTTCAAAAGCTGTAGTTCCAACCACACAAGTTTGCAAATGTTCGTTTGAACTATGGTTTCGGGAAACACCGAATCGTTGAACTATGTTGGTAACAATGCAACTTGCAACCATAGTAGGCTAATGATGCTTTTGGGAAACATACCCTAGAAAAACAAATTTTAGTCAGTTTCATGTAATGGCATAAATATATATGTATTAATTTCTTAAAGCACACTAAAGTGAAAACACTCAAGTGAATTCAGTGTAATATAATGACAGAATGACAGGTCTGATTTCAGAGAATATATGATACTAAATTTGCCATCAAAAAAGACAGCATGTCAGATTGACAGAAAGAGACTAAAGTCCCGTTTCCACCACAGGAACTTTCCCCATGAACTAGGGACTTTGGGCCGGTACTCGGTGTGTTTCCACCGTAGGAACCAGGATCTAAATAAAGTTCTGGGTAAAAAGTTGCCCCTCAGAAAGTCCCTGCTCGCGAGGTAGTACTTTTTCAAAGGTCCGGAACTTTCGGGGGCGGGACTTGGACGCTGAACATGCTGATTGGTTGAGTTTCAACCACCATTTATTCGCATATTTTTCAAAATATTACTGTTACCGTGTCATGAAATGTAGTTTTAAAAGTATTTCAGGCGAGAGTGTAGTTGTTTAAAACTCAAATCTGCGGTTTATTTATAAAGCCAGCGCCAATTTGGAATGTGCGCCGCTGATTTCGGAGACGTGAGCTCCACGCGATCAGCGGGCGCTCAGTGCTCATGTTTCCCGACAAGAGCAGCCTCAAATAGATCTGCTACGCTGCTGCTGCTGCTGCCAATACATCCACAACATGCTGCTGTGAGCATGTAAGAAATATTGCTGCTGCAAATATTACATACATGAAATAACCCCCATATAGCATACATGAATCACCTCGTAGCAGATCTATACAGGTGGAGCTGGGGAAGTTGGAGTGTTTCTGAAGCAAGCTGCAACTGCTACGGCAAGCACTAGTCATATATTTGAATGTTGAGCAGCGAGCTCATTGGCTACCGATACAGGAGAGAACCAATCAGCTGTGCCATGTGATAATGTCATTAGGTCAGATTGAGTTAGACCTATCGGACTGCGCCACCTAGAGTTTCATGCCAGAACTCTGTATTTCTGCGGCTATTAATATGTTTAAATGAAAACGAAAAGAGGCAGTGGTGTTTGATATCATATTTCGTCTTATTGTAAATACAATGAGGAAAATCGCAGTAGCCAAGGCGAGCTGACTGATGTTATCAAGCACACTGCTGTTTGCAGAATTACCGAACTTGCGACGTCCGAAATTTGCGTACTTGGTATTGAGAAACGCACGCAGACCTACGTCACCAGACTATTTGCCTAATCTTCTCAGTACTTTAGACCGCGATGGAAACGCAGACAGCAACAGGTCTGGGAAAAAAGTTCCTGGGACAAATTGTTCCAGGTAATTTCGGTGGAAAAGCGGCTTAAATGAGGAAAAAATAGTGTTCGTGTGCCAGACCTCTATACTTTGTAGCTGCACAGCAATCCGTTCCTTCTCTTTACTCGGTTAGTCCTTCTGACATTTGCCGCTGGCTCTGATGTCTCTTTAGTGGTTAAACATAAGATATAATTCGTTTTGGGTAAATCTAACAGGTAATCTTTGGTCTTTATTCTATTAATATGTTAAAATGAAATGAAAAGAGGCAATACTGTTTGATATTTCGTTTCATTGTAATGTAGGCTATGTACGTTCCCTGAACTACATTTCTGTCATGACAACTCTCGGAGGGATTGGCATGGTAATGTACATGGAGGAAAAAATAGTGTTCGTGTGCCAGACCTCTATACTTTGTAGCTGCACAGCAATCCGTTCCTTCTCTTTTATAGACTGATGTTTCGTCTCTGTGAGTTTGTGAGACAGAGTAACGTTCTCCATCTTTAGATTTTCCAACACTCCGATCTGAGTCATCTGACCCGCCTGAAAGTACATATACAAACAAATACACACTACAGATGGCCATTTTGCATTTTAATCTTTCTGATAAACATAGGTTTTTGAATACATACACTAATCGCTTAAAGGTTTAGGTCAGTAAGATTTACTTTTTGAAAGAAATTGCTGCTTTTATTCAGATGGATGCATCAAATTAATGACAAATTATATAAACAATAGCTACAATAAATACATTTATAATGTTACAAAAGATTTATATTAAAAAAAAAATGCTGTTCTTTCTATTCATTCAATACTGAAAATACAAAAATATCAAGCAGCAAAATCACTTTTAGAATTGATAATATTGAGAAATGTTTCTTGAGCAGCAAATCCGCATATTAGAATGATTTCTGAAGGATAATGGTGACTCTGAAGACTGGAATAATGATGCTGAAAATTCAGCTTTGCATCACAGGAATAAATGACATTAAAATATATTACAATAGAAAACAGATATTAATATTAATAATCTAAATATATTTTTGATCAAATAAATGCAGCCTTAGAGAATATAAGAAACATTTTTCAAAAACATTTTAAAAATCTTACCGACCCCAAACTGTAAATGGTAGTACACATATTATGGGTAAACAAATTTACACTCAATTGCACTTCATCTACAACATCTTTGCGAGATTTAAAAAGTCTTCAGCCTTCTGTAAACAACATTATCTTCTTGAGCTCACAACATGGCAATAGTGGGCCATTATACCTGCATGTTTGCCATCTCTCCCTGCAGTCGCACTCGTGCCTCCTGTGCCAGAGCCAGCTGCTGCTGGTACCAGAGGCGGAGCTGCTGTAGAGAGTCCACTTCTGCCTGCGAGGTCTTCAGTCTGCTCTGCAGAGCGTTCCTCTCGCTCTGGACCCGCTGAAGCTGTGCCTGTAGGCCTCCCATCTGCTGCCGCAACTCGGAGACTAAGTGGAGAAACGATGAATAGGAGAAAGCTATGTAAACAATTTAAGAATTTTATATATTTTCTCAACATTTCACTTAATTTTGTGAGCATGTACTCAGAAGTCCAGACTTCTGTTAATCACTCAATTGGGCATAGTTATGTTTTTTTTTAAACCAGACCAAATTTTTCAAACAGTAACTTCAATACTTCCCAGTGCATTACATTTACTAAAATCTGGAACTAGTGATCAAAAGGGAAATTACCATGTTAACCATCCTGAGTAATTATATACTGAGACCAATATCCCAGAATCCCAACTAACCAGACTCAACCCTGACATTATCTACCACTTTGTCTTCACCTTTGTTGTCCTTGGTATTCAGGCTCTGCTGCATCTCCTCAACTTTGACCATGAGCCTCTGGTACTGCTCTTCAGCCAGCTGCAGGTCATTGCCCAGCGAGGCCAGGCTGGCATTCTTCCCCTCTACATTGGCCTGGAGATCCACCATGGCCTTCTCCAGCGCAGAGCAGCTGGAGCGTAATGTGATGACTTCAGAGGTGAGGGTGCTCTGCTTCTCCTGACTGGCCTGGGTCTGCTCCACCTGGGCCTGCAACTGAGCAGTTACTGTAGCCAGCTGGGCCTGGAGCTCTGTCTTTTCTTTCAGAGCCTGGAAATGGAGGGAGGAAGGTTTTAGATGATCCATGTGGTTGTAACCACATTTTAAAGAAGCATGTTCTTTAGAAGTATACAGGTGCATCTCAATAAATTAGAATGTCGTGGAAAAGTTCATTTCAGTTAATAAGTTAATTTTAGTCAGCAAGGATGCATTAAATTGATCAAAAGTAGTAATATTATATAATATCAAGTTTATTATAATAGTTTATAATAAATTATATGAGACAGTACAGTATATAAGACATTTATATTGTTACAAAAGATTTCAGATTTTCTATATGTTCTATTAAACTTTTTAATTCAACAAAGAATCCTGAAAAACAGATGAAAATTCAGATCTGCCATCACAGAAATACATTCATTTTTTTAAATATATAATACATTAAAACATGCTTCACAGGTTGCCACTGGAGTCCTCTTCCACTCCTCCATGACGACATCACGGAGCTGGTTGATGTTAGAGACCTACAGATGCTCAATAGGGTTTAGGTCTGGAGAGATGCTTGGCCAATCCATCACCTTTACACTCAGCTTCTTTAGCAAGGCAGTAGTCGTCTTGGAGGTGTGTTTGGGGTCTTTATCATGTTGGAATACTGGTTGTCACATGAAAAGATATAATAACATATTTACAAAAATGTGAGGGGTGTACTCACTTCTGTGAGATTGTAATACTGTGCATGATTTATTTACTATGTATAAGTACATTTTGTAAATACATAAAATAAATAACTATAAATATTTAAACTACTCTGCTCTCTAAAATATGAGCATCAGCCACTAAAAAAAAATCCATGTCAGTCGACCACTAATAGATGTATATATTCTGTTGGTAGCAAGTAGCAAGTAGCAAATAATGGGCAAATACTTGGGACTCTAGTATTAACTCACCTGACTGGCCTCGGAGGAAACAGACTCCAGTTGTCCTTCTAGCCTCATTTTCTCTTTCAGCACTTGCAGCATCTCATCATGAGTCCCCATCACAGAACTCCCACACGACACGCTGCAAACGCATAATTCAACAGTCATCATGAGGGTGTAATGGGCTGGTTTCAAGACAGATAATGACGTCTAAAAAATATTTAGGGAAAATATTTACTCATACCTGCTGGAGAAGCTGTCCCTGCGACTGCGAGGCTCCACGTTGCCCTCTCTTTCCTGCTCCAGCTCTTCCATGTGCCTCTCTTCAGTGGCTGCCTGCAGGACTTCCTGCAGTGATGGAAAATGGCCCATGGCTTCTGGAGCAATCTCTCTCCCTTCGACAGTATATGGAGCCTTTGGCCGGTTCACTATTGCAGCTAACATATTATATGTCCCTGTAGTAGACGCGCTACTATAGGATGAGCTATCGCTGTCATTACCATCAGTGACTTTATCTCTGATTAGCTGAGATGATTCGGAGTGGGCGTTGGTCTCGGAACTGATGCTGATTTCGGAAACTGTGGAGACTGAGCTGATGGTGGAATGCAGAGAGCTAAAGGACGAGTCGGCAGACACTGAAACTAGCCCCCCAGATGCATCTGTGCTTTTAGCGTCAGAATCGGGAGTTCTGTAGTCGGCGAGAGAGTGGATCTTGTTGGAGCGAGATGATTTGGATTTCTTCTCCTTGCTGGAAGGGATCCCCAGGCTTCCCAGTTTGGGACCACGAGGAACGCTGGTGCGCAGGAAAGAGTATTCCTTAGTCATGGCGACAGTACTGGCCCGCGGGAGACCCTCGGGATGGAGCATGAGCTCCGGGTCCAAAGTGCTAAATTGGCGGCTCTTAGGAGTGGAACGCCGGTTCTGAAAGGGACAAAGAAATGAAAATTGAATGCAATAAGACATGTAAAACAAGAAACAGCAGCCAACACTGGACAAAAACAGAACGGTTCATCAATAGGGGCTTTTGCACCGCATAGTACTAGGAACTAGCCAACATGGTGATTCCTAGAGAACCAGTTTCTCCCTCAGGCCATTTTCCTGGTTGCATTCGCACCGGCAGCAAGAACAACAGAAAAGTTTATATTCACAGCATTTACAAACGTTAACAACAGGTGAATGGAGGACGGCGTGTGTCGTGGGTTTCGTGATAACGGAGATGGAATGTAAATGCACAATTTACGCAACAAAGAGCAAAAAGTTGGGCTAAGAGACTAAATTTTCTACGACAACTTGCAGTGTGCAGGTGAATGGAGGACGGCGTGTGTCGTGGGTTTCGTGATAACGGAGATGGAATGTAAACGCACAATTTACGTGACAAAGAGCAAAAAGTTGGGCTAAGAGACAACATTTTCTACGACAACTTGCAGTGTTATCATCGAGGTTGAGAAAAGAACACAACACTGCAGACAACAGGTAAATGCCGTTATCGCTGTTTTCCATGTTTGTAGAGTAAATATTTTTACATGGCTTTTTAAAAATGCCGGGTAGCCGGTGTTTCGTATGCATTTGGCCAATCAGCTTGTAATTACATCACTGGTAGTTCCTATAGAACTGTTTTATACCCTTCTCTGAAGTAGGAGCTAATTTAGTTCCCCCAAACAGAGTTCCTAGAACTAAATACGTTCCTAGTTCCTGTGGTGCGAACACGCCAAAAAGCTGGTACTTCCGCCAATAGTTCTAGGAACTATGAAAAGGTTCCTCCGGTGCGAAAGCCCCTAATGTGTAACATTAAGTCCAACAAGTCCACCAATGGCAACATTAAAAAAAAAAAAACATTACCCAAAAATTATTTTGCTCACCCTCATGTTGTTTCAATCCAGTTTGACTTTCTTTTTAAGTGGAGGAAAATAAAATAAAAATAAAAAACTAAGGTGAATAACAAACCATAAAGCAATAATAATAAACCAATGGTTCAGCATTCTTGAAGTCAAACTTAGTGTGATGCTTCTTCATGTGCCATATTTAAATATAACCGAGAGCTGTGGCAGATTTAACATTTGGTCCATTTTTCACAAAAGCTATAATATGACTTCAGAAGACATGAAATATAGCACACAAGTTATGGGGACTACTTTTTCTGTCATTTTTGGAGATTGACAATGTCCATTCAATTTCACTGTAAGGAAAAGATTTCCTTTTGAAAGTCGAATGAGGGCGAGTAAAATGATGCCAATTTTCAGTTTTTGGCCAACTATTCATTAAATGAAATATCAGTCATTTCACAGAAACTGACAGTTCTCATTTGCTGACTCACTCTCTCAGTGTGCCGCTGTACTCTGTATTGTTTGAGCTGTTCCTCCAGACGCCGACGAGCTTCCTGACGGATTTTTTCTTCATTTTCCATCTCCACAGATGGCTCTTTCGATGCTACAAGAAAGACATGGTCAATAAAAACACAAAAACTCTTGCTACGTAAAAATAGGCAGGTGAAAAGTTGAGATATTGTCAACCAAGCAGTATTGGATTGAACGCAACAGGCTATTGATTATACAAGAAAATAACAGCTCATCAATACTGAAACAAGCTTGCTTGACAATGTCTTTTCTAGGGATAGGAACTGACAACTGGCTCCATTTAAAAAAAAACTACAACGACTAAATGGATCTGTAACAAAATGGTATATACACAGGCTTCACTTTACAGACGTGTTCAACGCAATTAATTGCATTGAATCAAATCATTCATAATTTCAATGCAATTAATTGCACTTAACTGGTTTATGTAAATGCATCTTTTAGTGGTGTAGATTTTTGGGGGGAATAGGCTGATAAAAGTAATGTTTTAAAGAAATGTAGTAGTATATTTTTTCTCTGATGTTATCACTGCTTTGAAAAATCTGAAATGAATAACAATCAGGCTGCTAAGGGTCTTCCAGAGCAAAATTACTAGAAAAATAAAAAATTAGTAATTGACTGTAAAAGTGGAAATGGAACCAGAATCATTAAAATGTCGTATGATTCCCATCCCTAGTCTTTCAAGAGTGAAGCTTCATGCTGGTCCTGGTACAGCAAACACCTTGTGAGCTCTGCAACCCATAATGAGCCATTCCAGCTGCCTTAGTCAGAAAAAGAGAAAAGCGCACTTGGAGTTTCTGCGTCAGTTAGTTCTTATTAGTTCAGCCATATTTCACATCCAAGCCAAATTGACTTAAGACGCACAATGTCTTGCCAGTATTTATGCTGTTCCCAGAAAATCTGAATCACCAACCAGCACAACCCCAGGATTGCTGTCATAAAGCACTCACAATAGACTAATTAGCCTTTTATTAATTCATTAGGTGACATAATGCAATGAAGAGATTCCCACTAAAATCTCCAGCAAGCCAAAACGGAGGAGCAGGCAAAAACAGGGTACACCAAACTGGGAGGGTTAGCCTAAATCAGCCTCAAAAGCCAAACTTGGGGGAATTACGACACAACAGCAAAGGGAAGGCGGTGATTCGGGGGGGTATCCAGTATCATGTGCTTACACAATTCAGTCTCCTGCATAGGAATACTTAGTCTGAGCGATTGCAATGCGTCACCCTTGTGAACAGAGCCCTCTGCAAGAGCTGCCTCAGACTTCTCTAGGCTGTCAGGGAAAGAGGCCACACCTGGATCCAGCTCTGCGCTCAGGGGGGAATCGGGAAGGCGGCTGCCTGGGGATGGAGTTGCCAGAGGTGGGGTGCTGCCTCCGCAACAAACAACTTTCAAGCACAAGCTTTACAGTGAATCCTGCACATTTTGAGCATAATTTGTGCATAGCATGAGTATAAAAATCCATCTATTATAAATCAGGAAGTACAAATGAACAGCCTCAATGTTGATTAAATCAACCATCTAATTGCAACAGCATCCATCAAATAAATTTCATCTCAAAAGAACGCTTACCGTTAGGGATTTTCTCCATTACGAGGGATCTCTCCGGCTTCAGAGACTCTACAATATTGCTGTCTGGATCTTTGCCGTGTTGTGCATCCGGCTGCTGAGGGTTGGCCTCCACTGAGGCGGTTTCATTATTTCCATTTTCCATATTTCTTGAACCACAGATGCTGCTCTAGCATCCATGAACATGAGCTGGTCTCACTAGTGCAATTCACCTTTACTTCATGCTCTGTAAACTTTGGTTAAGACTGCAGGCTGGCCTGGATGGTGCAGACAGCTTGAGTCCTCGGTGATCCTGGAGAATGGAAACATTAGTTTAACTCATCCATACTGCGAGAAGAGTTCAAGATTTATTGCTCAGTTAAAGCAAAATCAGCAACAATAATGCTATGCTAATTTATCATTTAGTCACGTAATGGTACGATAATTACAGGAATGTTTTCCCTGAAGCGATGTGGGATTAAATGTTTTGATCAAGGACACATTGCGGACACATGTCATTGTTACTGGATGTGGCACTAGCAAGTTCCCCTCAGTAAACCACAAGTTGTTTTTCTCTCTATCCTGCAAAGATTAAAACAACAGGCTTTGTCTTTGACAGTTGACATAGACTAGCCAGCTAAGCCACACCACCCCATTTTGGGGAAAGAAAGACAAAAGCAATTCACCAAATTCAAAACAGAAAACAGAAGTGGTTTCAATGACAGTCTGATCCTTGAGACAAAACTTGTTCCACAACTTGACCTGCCATTAGCACTCAAAAACAACTATTTTGAAATGAATCAGTGATTATCACTTGAACGCTCTGATTTTCTCTTTATTTATTGAAATGACGACATTACATTATCATTCACTCCATCTTAAAGCACCTGTCCTCCAACCATAACTTAATACTTCATGTCGATTAAACATATATGTTAAAATAAAAAGTTACATAAAATATATGTATCTTTTATTAGATTTCAATTCTGTCAAAAAGAATAGAAATAAATTAAATACAAATTTAAAAAACAAGCTCCCATAAAACTTTAACATGTTACAAACAATGCTTCGACCCAAACAAGGTATATGTCTTTTATTAGGTTTCCAATGCATTGGTTAAATATTCTTGTGTTTAATGCATGTGTTGTATGGTATGCACAATATGTTTTAGTCAACACCGATATCCATCAACACTTTAAGATGTCAGCAGTAAAGTTTTCTAAATTTTAAATTCACGCACTGAAGTGAATGCTTCATTTGTCAATATTTATGATAAGTGACAGGTGGTGAGGACTCAAACTGAGCTGTAGGCAAGGACAAATAACAGAAAACTGAAAAATAGGATACTGATCATAATCTTTCTTGCATAAACTTTTATCAGTACTGTAATTAATTTTTGTTTTAATACTCAGAAATCAGTCAGCTTAGTGTCATGGTAGACTAGTAACTGACAAAACATGATTGTTTTTTTCTTTCTTTCTCATTCTCATTGTAACACATCAGTGTGCTGGAATAATAAGATTTAGAATAGTGCGATTTAAGATACTTAACAGACATCTGGCATGCAACCAAAGCTGACATGACTGTAAAATCAACCCAAATATACTCATTTTAAAAATCACATGTGGACAAATCAGGCTGTCAACAGCGTGTTTGATAAACTGTCACTTTCGGCATAAAGGAAATATCTCCGACTTTAAGGAAACTGAAAATGAAAGCACAGCCACAAACAAACTAATCATAATAAACAATCAACAGCACGGGAACGGTGAAAAATAACAGGAGATACTGTGTCAATTTGAGTTTATTATTATAAATCTCTGATCTGATTAGCATTAGCCTTTAGCCACTTAGCACGAAGTCCAAAAACCTTTAGCAACTGATGCGTGACACTGACACACGACCTCACTTCTGCGAAGCTAATATCACGTGAAATGGTGAGTAATTATTGCGGTGATAAGAAGAAATGATAAAAATAATTAAGCACCAACCTCAGACTTGCTCCTGCCTATACTACGTGGCTGTTTAGGTCCCGTGCTTCAAACAGATCCGACTCGCGACGTTTCCTCGCAGCAATAAAGGTTCCGTATTGCTGCGTAATAAAGCGAAAACATCCATTTTTATAACCACCTCATTTCACAGTTATCAGTTAATAGCATTATATCGTTACACACCTAAATTGTTAACTTCTTACCAAATGCGAATTTACTTCTCTAAAACATATATACATTATGCTGCAATAAGCTGTTTTTTCTTTTATGTAAAAATCTGTATCGATGTAATTTAAGGGACCCTGATGCTTTTATCAAAAACCAGGAATGTTGAAAATTTGCTGTTCATCAAACACAATATCAAAACCTCAATTCCTAAAACATACATTCAAAATAAATAAAAGCAAAACAATGCTTTCTTGCATAAACTTTTATCGGTACTGTAATTAATTTTGTTTTAATACTCAGAAATCAGTCAGCTTAGTGTCATGGTAGACTAGTAACTGACAAAACATGATTGTTTTTTTCTTTCTTTCTCATTCTCATTGTAACACATCAGTGTGCTGGAATAATAAGATTTAGAATAGTGCGATTTAAGATACTTAACAGACATCTGGCATGCAACCAAAGCTGACATGACTGTAAAATCAACCCAAATATACTCATTTTAAAAATCACATGTGGACAAATCAGGCTGTCAACAGCGTGTTTGATAAACTGTCACTTTCGGCATAAAGGAAATATCTCCGACTTTAAGGAAACTGAAAATGAAAGCACAGCCACAAACAAACTAATCATAATAAACAATCAACAGCACGGGAACGGTGAAAAATAACAGGAGATACTGTGTCAATTTGAGTTTATTATTATAAATCTCTGATCTGATTAGCATTAGCCTTTAGCCACTTAGCACGAAGTCCAAAAACCTTTAGCAACTGATGCGTGACACTGACACACGACCTC
>NW_015639805.1:45733-51153 GCF_001515625.1 Sinocyclocheilus rhinocerous
CTCATTCTCATTGTAACACATCAGTGTGCTGGAATAATAAGATTTAGAATAGTGCGATTTAAGATACTTAACAGACATCTGGCATGCAACCAAAGCTGACATGACTGTAAAATCAACCCAAATATACTCATTTTAAAAATCACATGTGGACAAATCAGGCTGTCAACAGCGTGTTTGATAAACTGTCACTTTCGGCATAGAGGGAAATATCTCCGACTTTAAGGAAACTGAAAATGAAAGCACAGCCACAAACAAACTAATCATAATAAACAATCAACAGCACGGGAACGGCGAAAAATAACAGGAGATACTGTGTCAATTTGAGTTTATTATTATAAATCTCTGATCTGATTAGCATTAGCCTTTAGCCACTTAGCACGAAGTCCAAAAACCTTTAGCAACTGATGCGTGACACTGACACACGACCTCACTTCTGCGAAGCTAATATCACGTGAAATGGTGAGTAATTATTGCGGTGATAAGAAGAAATGATAAAAATAATTAAGCACCAACCTCAGACTTGCTCCTGCCTATACTACGTGGCTGTTTAGGTCCCGTGCTTCAAACAGATCCGACTCGCGACGTTTCCTCGCAGCAATAAAGGTTCCGTATTGCTGCGTAATAAAGCGAAAACATCCATTTTTATAACCACCTCATTTCACAGTTATCAGTTAATAGCATTATATCGTTACACACCTAAATTGTTAACTTCTTACCAAATGCGAATTTACTTCTCTAAAACATATATACATTATGCTGCAATAAGCTGTTTTTTCTTTTATGTAAAAATCTGTATCGTTTAAAAACCCGATTTTAAATGGTTTTAATTCTACTATCAAATGAAACAGCTGTCTCACGGTCTCCATATGATTAGCCAAGGAGAAAACTCATATTTGTCCCATTAGGCTTGTAAATGGAAGCCAAACAGACACTGATGTATGACAAAGCATCAGTCTTTAATTTGGTTTGATCACAATCCTTTTACATGTTTTCTAATTAGTGAGCGCTATAAAATGTGAGATTTCAAGTCAGTCATCAAATGCCAAATGTAATTTAAGGGACCCTGATGCTTTTATCAAAAACCAGGAATGTTGAAAATTTGCTGTTCATCAAACACAATATCAAAACCTCAAATCCTAAAACATACATTCAAAATAAATAAAAGCAAAACAATGTCAAAGATCCCAAATTATTGTGCATGCAATCATTGTAAGACTCCATATGATAAACCTCAGGTACGCCCTGTAAATCTTGATCTGCGCCGTTTCTTGGAATTTATTATTAGAAGTTATTTAGTGATACAGTACCTACTTATTTCACTTATCTTCCTATATTTTTTAAAAAGCATTTATTGTGCATTATCACAACACGGGTCTCTCAACATTTTTAAACCTTATTGCCACAATCAATTGACAGTCAACCACTTTTTTATTTTTTTGATTACCATTTCAAACAGAAGAGGGTCACACTCATAACAGGATGAAAACTTCCTTCAGTTATTCATGACAGAGCTGACATTTTATTTGTTGCCAGATACAGCCCTTCACAGACAAATGAGTCATTTTTGTCATTCAACAGTAAATTCAAGCCACAGAGAAGTCAAATGTTCCTCGTGTGACTTTATTGGAAGGAAAAGTCGAAGATCTCAGATACTCATTCTCCCTATCAACTCATACAGCCCGCTCTCTTATCAGACAGTGCTCACCTAGACACTCGCAATATAACTCTTTAAAGTACAAAAGAAAAACAACAAAAGAGGTTACCCAATGTGGGAATCAATCAATAGCACAAGCCTTGTATCATAGCATGTCGTGTAAATACACAAATACATGATGACTGGTCCACAATGTATGGGAAAATGAAGGGCGATATGAGAGTTTGTGAATGGGACAAAAGCTCACAACATCTTAATGATTGAGAAATGGACACATTAAGAGTGGCACCAAGGTCTTGTGAAGTCGAGGCCAAAAAGAAAACAAGTGTCCAATTTTTCATTTTCAGAGTCTGTTGTAGAAAAGGGGGAAATGGCAAGTTAGGGATCCGTATGAAGCTACGTTCCTGGGCTCATTTCTTCTTCTCCTCCTCCTCCACACCAGCCTTCTCCTCTTTCTTCTCTTCCTTCACCTCTTCTTTCTTGTCCCCTGAACTCTTTGTCTTGTCATCATTCACAGACAGCTCCTCCAGCTTCTCTGCCACTTTGTTAGCGCTGTTCATGCTACCTGTGAAACAAAATTAAAAAGGTTCAGTTGAAGGCTCTTGAAGAAATACTTCATTACAAGTCTAACAAAAGTTTGTCTGAGAAGACACGGTCACCTCCCAAGTGAATGGCAAGGCAGGTTATAACGTTCTTCTTATAACGTTACTGTCGCAGACATAAAAAGTCTAAGGCTGGATTTGTCAGACTTAAACAGAGTTGAGTCTGCATGGTAACATGGTAGAAAATTCCATCAATCTTACCTTCTAGGGACTTTCTGACCTCTTCTTTGCATTCATCAAACTTCATCTTAAACTTCTGTGCATCTGCAAGACAAAGGAAACCAGTAATTATAAAATATACATTTTCAAACACAGTATTATGCTATATACTGCACAACTATTGTCACAGTTGGCATGAAATGGAAATTCATCTATTTTCTTAATGCATATTACTGATCTTATTGTGAATGGTTCATACTAGGGCTGCAACAAACGATTATTTTGGTGATCGATTAATCTAACGATTATTAGAGCGACTAATCGACGGTTATTCCACTGATTAATCAGTAGACCGAGTATTCAGCTTTTGCAATTAGTTAAAATATCAAGTTATACATATTCTAACAAATAAATAAAAGTAATCACTTCAGCTTTTTAAAGTGATATTATGCAATTACAATTATGATACAATTAATTTATACAAATAAATATATTTGGCACACAAAATGAGATGACAGACAGAGAAACTCTCTTATTCACCATTTAATTAGCTATATGCGAAAGTAGCTGAATGACACATCATTCTGCCTAACATTTCCTTTAAGTCATATGGATAAGAAACAAAATAAAGGTAAGTGATAAGACGCTTTATTTTTGGATAAACAATCTCTCTTAAAATACCTTATAGGGTTATGATAATCAAAACAGTCCTGAGCTAGATCAAGCTTTGATCTCTGCAAACTAAAGCATCACTTTAATGAAATATTTTTTTCCCACTAATAAAAAGTTTTTATCATTAGCCAGAGGTGTAAAGTATTGGAGTAAATGTAATTAGTTACTGTATTTGCCCTTTAGGCGCCAGGTTTTTTTTTGGATAAATGCTGGATTTTGACAAAGATTTCAATAGCTTGTGGCTTGAAAGGGCTTAAAGATAGAGATCTACTGTAAATTAGAAAAATGTTGCACCCCCATCCCCGTTGGGCAAAGGGTCGAAATGATCACTTGTTTGTGCTTCATGAACACTCTCGCCTTTTACGGAGTGAACACTCGCGCCTGTAGATGTACCGGGAGAAGCACGATTATTAGATGACCGATCGTCATTTCCAAAAGGCAAATATTCCCCTTCAGAGTCAGAATCGGCGAATAACATTTGCAAAACATCCTCACGGTACAACTTTTTATTAGCCATTTGGCGATTTTCTCTCACAAATCTCACAGCTTACCCGCACGCTATGAACTGAACTGCTTCTGCATCAATGGCACGAAAGCTCACTTGCTCTGCTATTTCCTCAAACACTTTGAATATGAAGGTGACGTAATTTTGGTCTAGAATCGAAGTACTACATGTCTGCCATCTAGTGGTAGGGAATACAAATGAGATATTACACCATATTAGGAACTACAGTCTATTTGATTAAGTATGACGTCTTGTCGCAATTTTGCGACTTTGGCGCTAAGAGGGTTAAGGCTATATAAATAAACGTGACATGACTGGACTTTACTGGAGTAAGTTACTGAACTGCAGAGTTAGTGCAAACATCCACATCGCTGTAATCAGATGCATTTTTAACTGCTGCTTTCTCACCGCTGTCAGTTCTTGTTGTGTTTATTTCATTATTGAGAGTAAAGTGCGCAGCATTTATTTACATATTCATCCAAACGCCGCGGCTGCGTTTGCTCTGAACTGAAGCGCTGTGTCTTCTTCTCTTGAATTGCATCAAGAGAGCTGAATTAGTCTTGCGCTACAGCGCCACACTGGTCAAACCGCATTATTGCAGGCTATTACATTAGGTCATATGAGATCAAACGACTAAACAACAAAAATATTTGTCGACAATTTTTTTTATTATTGACGTTGTCAATAATGTCGACTATTCGTTTCAGCCCTAGTTCATACATGTACAAGTGCAATTTATTCACTTCCAAAGTTGTCCGATTCACCAACCAATTGATAGTTTTCACGTGACGTCACACACTCATAGACTTGTTCGGTGTGGCGTCATGGCTGTGTGGGTGGAGTCGGCGTCCTTTCCCCCTCATTGAAAAAGCATGGTGTTGACTCAGAATGGCCTACATAAAATTATTTCCCCCACTCGACAGAGCAACATACGCATAAAAACAGCCGTATTTGGTCGGTCTGTCCGTACGGTATCTGTGACTGGACAAACGACCCAACGGAATGGCCAGAGGTGTCGTTTCCCAACATTTTTTGTTACCTAATTGAGCAAGAGACAGCTTAGGCTACTACAAGCCTATACGAGACGGCTTGTTAAAGTAAACATTAGTCGTTTTGTTTTGCTTAATTTTAATAAAGTGATAAAGACTTGAGTAAAAGCCTGTCGTACTTTCTTATTGATATATTAAAAAGTTTTTTAACATTGACAAAACAGGAAACATTAAGGTCCACTAAAGTGCCATGAAATGCGCAGCGTTATTCTATGTGGTGTGTTTCGGCTGCCTAATCATTTTCACAAATACATGCCTTAAAATAAAGATAGGGGGACGGGACTAACGACAGATCATTGTCATCAGTCATATACATCGTCAGATCAGGATTTTTAACTTATTAGAGGTACAGAACGCCACACAGCAACTGTTCAGCATTGCACCAAGCAAAAATCAATCGAAATAATCACAAAAAGTAAAGATCAAGCGCCTAACAAGGTCTCCGCGCGTTAATTCGAATGGTTTGTTTTCCCCCACGGCATAAACGGTTATGACGTTTTTGTGGGCATTCCCAGCAATGCCGAACAAATCTATAGCAGGCACACGCCCACCTGGAGGGCAAAACAAAGCTTTGCTCCACTGACCGCCAGTTATTTTTACGCAGTTTGCATTAAGTAGTAATGTAGTAAAACGCAGATATTAAAAGGTGAAATTCAGTAAACACCTTATTGATGATGTATATTTTGTGCAGGCAAGCATATGAACCCAGAATATAAACACAATGTGCAAAGTTTCACCTTAAATGGTTTCCCATAGAAAACCATTATAAGGAAAACACT
>NW_015639805.1:52525-52849 GCF_001515625.1 Sinocyclocheilus rhinocerous
TAGATGGGTGGAGTTAGTGTAAATAGCTTCTCCCAACAAGGCGGGCTATTGATAGTTTTCACGTGACGTCACACCCTTATAGGAACACCCACCTGGAGGGCAAAACGAAGCTTTGCTCCACTGACCGCCAGTTATTTTTACGCAGTTTGCATTAAGTAGTAATGTAGTAAAACGCAGATATTAAAAGGTGAAATTCAGTAAACACCTTATTGATGATGTATATTTTGTGCAGGCAAGCATATGAACCCAGAATATAAACACAATGTGCAAAGTTTCACCTTAAATGGTTTCCCATAGAAAACCATTATAAGGAAAACACTGAAC
>NW_015639805.1:52972-145039 GCF_001515625.1 Sinocyclocheilus rhinocerous
AAAAAAACATGGTTAGCCTACTATACTTTTACTATAGTAATACCATTGCTAATTTTCGTAAGGGATTGTGTATAATAATATGAAATAAATGTTTTATTAGATTATGACGTCACAAAATATCAGGCAGTGAGATTTATTTGATTGCGGTGCAAAGGAGGGTTACTGTAAGCCCCATCAGAACTGGGTTGCGGTGCAGGGGGACGGGACTAACGACAGATCATTGTCATCAGTCATATACATCGTCAGATCAGGATTTTTAACTTATTAGAGGTACAGAACGCCACACAGCAACTGTTCAGCATTGCACCAAGCAAAAATCAATCGAAATAATCACAAAAAGTAAATGCATCATTAATATAGTGATTACTGAATTTGATCTTTTAATATTACTATTTTAAATATATTAAGGCAGTTTAAGTGTTTTTACAACGTTTGTCGCACTGTTGAATGATTGAAATATTGCCGCGGGTGCTTAATATGGATTGCAAATGGCCAAAACTTGCATTTTGTTCCCATACCTTTGTTTCATTCTTTTGAGAGGTGATTTAAATATTTGCGGCTGTGAAACAGATGGAAAATTGATAGGCTTGTGCTGCAGTTCTATGGATGTTTTGCACTCGAGGTCTTCGAGCCGGTCACGTGACTGAAAGCTATCAATAGATAGAACCAAGCCCTCTTCTCTACATTTTCCCCCCCATTTTGATCATCTGTTTCATTCAGATGTACATCACAATACAGAAAAAAATCCGGTGCTACTTTTTTTCCTCCCATCGAGACTTGAAACACTTTCACTTCTTCATAATTTGTTAAGCTTTGTTTTAATGGCACATAAATAGTTGAACTACTTCAAAATATTTATTCTGCAAATGCCGTTCATTTATACTCACTCTCTGCATTGAGGAATCGAATAGCCAGCAGCTCTGGTTTGGGTTTTTCATCTGCAAAGTCAGCATGTGTATTCCACACCCAGGCCCTGTCGCTGCCTGCATTGGGCTTCAGCTCCATCAACGGCATAACTAGAGCAAGGGATTTCGATAAAACAGTCAACATGATTGGAAGCCAATTAACAGAAGCTGAGCGGATAAACTGCTGCACTCACTGTTATGGTTGGCACAGATTTTGAGGGTACGGTCTCTCCTCATGAGAAGGCGTATGGAACCCTTTTCTGAATGTCGCAAGAGTTTAACGTCACCCGTCCCACGCTCCTTCCACTCTGGGGGATCATTCTCACTGGCAAAACGATACAGCTTTGCCCTCCTACATGAAAATCACATTGACGTTGAATTTGTCAGCAGTCAAATACATTTTTCAGATTATATTAAAGAACAGAAGCCATGATCAATTAACATATTGGTACTTTAGCAGGGCTGAACAATAGAGTTGAAGGAATTGTCACCATGTCATCATGAAAGTTTATCATTTGCACTTTTTGAAGCAATTTTTAAAACTACTCGAGCACAAGATGTGAAAAAACTCACTTTCATTTCTTGTGTTTCAAAGGACAAATGCACACAATTGTCAATGTGCCCATATTTTTGTGCATCCTCATAAATGCAGTCGGTTATGTAAATGTAAACAGTAAGGAGATAATCAGATTTATCAGTATATCATATCTGTACATTCTCTTAAAGTGACAGCTGTCTAATATACCTAATAAGCCCTTAATGTTCATCAAACAAAAGACAAAGAAAGAATCATTTACTGCTCTTGACCGAAACACTTTTTGTTTTACATGCTCAATTGTAGTTACTTTAAGGTATTTTTCCAAAATATTTTTTATTACCTTATATGTCCAAAACTGTAATTTTTCACACACAAAATATAACATCTTGTTGCAACATTTTACAAAAATAAAGATTTAATATATTTGGTCAAAATCCCATGTTATAAAAGATGAAGTGCTATGCAGGCTATTTAAGACGCCTAACCAAACCAGTTACAGCTCAAGCTCCTCATTTAGAGATATAGGCTACTCCTCCTCAATTTCACGTCCGGTTTCTGTGATGTCGCTCCGCACTGTCGCACACAGAAATATGTCAACAACTAGACTTTATCGTTATTATCGCAGGAAGACTAATTCTTATCGTGGGGAGAATTTTTACCGGTATATCGCAAACTATAAGATATCGCCCATCCCTACTGATTAGACCTAAAATGCAAAATGTTTGCCCTCTCTCTTCCCTGTTCCCACATCTCAGACCTCAAATACATAAAATATTACCCTTTTTAGATAGTTTAGTAAAGAGTAAAGAAAATACTTTACAAAACTTACTAGCAGTTGCCCAAGTGGTTATCAGTCTGTCTTTTCCAATACAAATAAGACCAGTCTACCTTTTCATAACTGAATATAAAAAGGTATGACCAGTCTGCAACCAGCCCCAGTTCTTTATTTACCCTTGTAAGATCACAAGTACCCTTGTAAGACCCCCTTTTCAAACAAATCGTAGAGATAGTGATCATTTCTGTCCTCTAAATGTTTCCTAATTATATCTGTATGTAAATATATCGGCACAGGTTTCAGTAAGTATGGAGTGTGACATGCTTTATATTAAAATGAGTAATTAAAAGTGCAATAAGCCAGAAAAGAGAACCTAATCTGGTAATAATGTACAGATGGAGAGGAACGCGGACACACAAAGTATATTTTAGGTTTGAATGCATGCCTAATACAAACCAAAATGTCAAAATGGCCAGCATTCCGAGTATTAATGCAAACACAATCGGTTATGTCTTAAGGGAACGTTAACAGTTGGGAGAAAAGAGGATGCGTGTCAGTATATTAGATCTTAGTGACAGCAGCCTTCTGTCTTTGTCATTAAAGTCTGCATGAACCGGAAGTTGCTGCCGACTTTATTTCAGTATGGTGACACATTACCACCTGAAATAGAATATTGAGTAGAGGGCGGGGTTTTATTTTTGCGCTCCTCCTTTCATCTTTCACTCGCAGCAAATTAACGGTTGGAGGGGCGTGGCTAAGCAAATTCAGCCCAAGCCGTCAAACTGACGTCATCAGAGCAGGAGTGCCATTCCAGAGCGGAAGCAAATGATCAGATTTTGATTAAAGATTACCAAGACAAACTATTTTTTTCAGAGGATTAACTTACACAGATGAATTGCTCACCTTAAGACTAACAATGTGCACTAACAAAATAAATATTGTACATTCTGATTTCATGCGGACTTTGATGTTAATCAAACAACAAAAGAAAAACAAATTTCATTCATACAGAGCTCTATTATACATTTGATTATTCAAATTCTGTAATACCTTACCTGAATACTGTTAGAGTTGGCAATAAAATTAATATGATAGACTAATGATACAAATGAAACAGTGCTTTTTCATTTGTTTTTGTTTTGACTGTTCACTTGTCTTCGATAACTCTCTACTTATCTGTAAGGCTACTAGTTTTTACTCCTCAGTAACTTTTAAAATAGTCTTAAATCCAACATGGAAAAGAATCATGATAAGATTGTTGAACATGATCCTGCTTGAAAATATATTTTTGCCATATCACCCAAATAAGCAAATATAGTGACTTACATCTTGAAAAGTTCTTCCTCATCTTCCTCTAGGGTCTTGATATCCTGCTCAGGGAGCGAGACAATGGGTTCAAAATGAGGGTCATGGTTGGTGTCCTCTACATTGTCTGTGGCTGCATCATGATCATCTTGTGCCTCCTGGAGGGGGAAATTATAACAGCAGTTTTGTAAATCCAACTTTAAAAATCAACAATAAAACAGGCCAAACTAATGTCTTATGCGATTGGAAAATGATCCAGGATCAGATGCATGACAAATTTGCTACAGCATTTGTTCTGCTGAGATTCACAATGTCCTGATCCCCTCTGTAGGGATCCCGCTTCCACATTACTCATCAGATCAGTGGAGTGAAAGGCTGTGGGATTTGGAGGGATCATTCTCTGGAGTTTAGCCTATTGTCTCTGAATGTGCTGCTGCAACCAAACGTACACCCACCGGCGCTGAGCCTTGAACTTAAACTCACATGTTGTAATGCTGGGGAATCCATGCACTTGCCATCCACTAATCACAGGTCTAACATCCATGAAGGCCTTGTAGCTTGCATTATTCAAATGCTTTCTGACCAACTCGGGCAGCAGATCTCCTACACATGTGAAGCTTTGAACTGGTTCAACCACTTTTAGTTACGTTTTGCTCAGTCAGCATTTTAAAATTACGAAACAGTTTATTTTGCTAAACAACCGACTTCACTCAAGCACAGATAACGGATGTTTATGTCTAAAGGTGCGAGTTACATCAGTTTCACAAAAGTGGACAGTCAGTTAGCATCCAAGCTAACAGAAGCTAATAAGAGGCCTAAATGCGTTTAAGTGTTTAAATCTCCGTCTCACCCCACAGTTTCGACAACATTGAGCAAATACAGTTAAAAGACGCAAATGAACCCGGAAGGGTGTTAATAAACCGGAACTTCACATGTGCTGCAGGTTAACGATGCTAACGCACACAGGCTAACATGGTCTTAGCATGTTACATGTCTATTCAAATTACGAGCTGTATTTACCTGGAACTTAGCGTGGATATTTTTATTACGTAAATAAAAGCACAAATACTTGATTGTCCGTTATGTTTAAGGAAGTGACGAACACAAATACGCATACAATTATGAATTCCAGGACGTTACAGCTGCTGCTGACAATGTAGCGTCATTTTAAATAAACAAACAACTTTGACAGGGTATAATAACTAACAATAATAATACAAGTATTAAGAATAGAACGTAGAAAAGTGCATTTTTAACGTCTAATATTCAAGCGCGCCAGGCAGGAATCGGAAAAAACACCTGCCTTTTCACACTCTGTTAAATAAGACCCTCATAAAACATTTATCGCCAACGAAACACTCAAAATAACCGTCTGTCGCGATCCGAAAAGGTCAGAAGATGAAGATGGTGGTATTCTTACCTTTGGGTCCGCCATAGTTTTTGCAGATGTTTGAAGATTAGGGAGAGTTTCTGTGCGGTTTGATCAGCGTTAGCTCGTGAGATTTCACTCCGCTACTTTCGCGCGCGCCTAACCGGAGAAGAGAGGCGGTGACGTCAGCGCGCGCTTCGTCTACGCACAAATTCTGCGGGATTATCAAAGCTCCAGCTGCGGTAAACAGATGTTGCTTTTATGTTTGTTTCTTTATCAGTTTATCAAGTACATATGGTTTGATTTTCTTGGCATTCTTAAGAAGAATTCCCACCAACATCACATTCAACATCTGAGCATTTGACTCACTCTCTGTAAAGTTGTATGGTCCTGACCCTCTGTAGAGCACCTGCATGTAAAACGCATTTTAGAGCCCTGCAATGCGCGGTTAGCTAGAAGACTGAGAATCTTCAGCATGTTCATCTCAGAGCTCTGACAATTTGTATGATGTAGCTACTCAACTGGCTCTATTGTATGAATGCAGAAGAATGCCCACTGCTGCAAGAATTGCCGAATTGAATATATTCCCAAGCAGTGTTGGGGAAAGTTACTTTAAAAAGTAATGCATTACAATATTGCGTTACTCCATTAAAAAAGTAACTAAGCACGTTACTTGGTTACTTTTTATGGAAAGTAATGCGTTGCGTTACTTTTGCGTTACTACTTATTTGAAAAAGTAACTCAGATATTCTCTTGTAAATTAAAAAGTAATGCGTTACTTTACTAGTTACTTGAAAAGAAGTAATCTGATTACGTAACTCGCGTTACTTGTAATGCGTTACCCCCAACACTGTTCCCAAGTATATTAGCCTATAACGTAATGTAATGAAATAATGTATATATATTTTCCCAACCAAAACTTCTTGCTATAAAGCGGTTCAGACTTAAGAGTGTTAGTTTTTATATTTAGTGGAAACAACTATTATTTGATTGCTTTAAACTAGTGTTGCAGTTATATTGCAGTTACAGCAATTCATTTAACTTTCACTTGAACAAGGATGCACAATGTTTACAACAATATCTTGTAGGGGTCAAGCAAATGTGGGTTCTGGTAAGTAACCAAAATGAACTTTTCTGCAGAATAGAAGCAGACCTGTCGTGCACATTTTAAGTTTGTATTGTGGCCTTTCCTGTGTTGGATTTAATGGTAGCCAACAAATATATATTTATTAACGTTTTTTGTTTATTTTCATTTTTAAATGAATGTTTAAGGAAATGTGTATACTATATTGTATAACTAGCTAATACACGTTTTTTTTATGTAAAAAGGCTGCAGTGTGACAATATTTTAGTTTAAAAACTTAATACTACTTTTCCTACTACTTGTTTCACTTCTGTTTCAGTTTTTCATAACCATTTCTTACTATGTGTCAGTAAGTTGTTGTTATTTTAGCATGTGTGTTTGGCTCTGTTATTTTTTTTAGGATTACTGATAAACTTTGATTTGTATTAGTTATCTATTTTAGTTTTAGTTACAGTTGTAGTAATGTTGTCATTTTATTAGTTTTTTATTATGTCTATATAGGTTTTTTATTAAGTTTTAGTTTTATTTAATTTGAGTTATTTCAGTACTTCAACATACAAAATGGAAATGAAATAATATACAAGGTAACAAAAACTGTGCATAATAATTAGA
The DNA here is from genome assembly GCF_001515625.1 of Sinocyclocheilus rhinocerous. Classification (NCBI taxonomy): domain Eukaryota; kingdom Metazoa; phylum Chordata; class Actinopteri; order Cypriniformes; family Cyprinidae; genus Sinocyclocheilus; species Sinocyclocheilus rhinocerous. Next base: position 59,561 of record NW_015639805.1, read on the forward strand.
AAGCAATGCTGTAATTGTTTGAATTTACATGACAAGAGAAACACAATAAAGGTGTCTTTTGTTTGCCACTAATTACTAAGTTTAAAATAACCAAAATCAATCAATGAGCTTGCATGGCATCTAACTCAAGGTTTGTTTTTGGCTGACATACTATGTGATGCACCATAAAACAAGAATAAACAATTGCATTCTGCATACTCTGGGAAAGTTATGTGAAACATAGTGAAAGACAAAAATCTCAAGAAAATGAAGGCTGAATCCTATGTGACTATTTCCCTTCAGGTTGTGTGCAAACATAATACCTTGGAACCACAGAGAAGAGCCAATCAGTGAGTGCTTTACCCTCATCCGTCCCTCCCGAACCTCTAACAAAAGTGTCCCTCGCGGGTCAAAATGACCCAAAGGCCAAAAATGACACTAATTTTATTTTTGGTCCAGAAAGCTTATATTGGAACATTTTTATAATTTTTTTCTAATTTTTTATGTAGGTTTTTCTATTATTTTTTGGTGATTTTTATCATATTTAACTTTTATTCTGGATATTTTTTAAGAAAACATAAGCAAATAAGCCGTTTTTGTACATTATTTCACCAAAAAAACCCAAGAAAGACATTTTCAGTCCTGTTTCATCAAAAACCAACAGATGGCCTTGGAATCGAGTCACTGAGTGTCTCTGATGCCATCTGGTGGGGAAAAATTACATACAATTGCATTTTATGGTTACAGCCACTAGAGGGGCCTATAGAACCCTATGGAGATTTTTAAATGAGCAAAACAAGTGAAACATGAGAAATTAGATAATTTTAAAGGGGTCATATGATGCGATTTCAATTTTTCCTTTCTCTTTGGAGTGTTACAAGCTCTTGGTGCATAAAGAAGATCTGTAAAGTTGCAAAGACTAAAGTCTCAAAACCAAAGAGATATTATTTATCAAAGTTAAGAGTCAACCACGCCTACCTAATAAACACATTTCATTACACCAAATACACAAAATAATGTTCTTTTTAGCAGCATCATATGACCCCTTTAAGGCTTCAATTTGGTTGTTTATGGATTTAAATATATATTGAAACATTACAAAATCCAAATTTTGTTAAAAAAAAAAAAATTCTAACTGAATTATAACCTAAACATATGCATATTCATACAAATTCATAAATATGTAATATATTTTTAAAAATATAAATATGATATAAACTCATTGGTCTCCACCACATAACTCAAATCTAACTGTGTAAAGTAAAAAAAATGGAAAATGACAGTCATATCCCAGCAGAAACATGAAAAATATTACAATGTGTTCTATGAGTGTGTGTACCATGTGTGTGTTTGTGCGTGTGTGTGTGTGAGTTTTTTTCTGCATTGGGGATATTCTGTAGTCTCAGCCCTTCGTTTGGGTATAAATCTTTACTGGATTGTCTCAGATTTTGTATATAAAAAAAAAATCGTTTTCTCGTAAATTCCATTTATTCCTATGCGGGTCAAAATTACACTTTTGTGACTTTTTTTATTGCACCCATTTAAACTCCTCGAATCCACTCAAAAAAAATGTTGTGTATTCCCGGTGCAAGTGTGACAAAAGTAAAGACATCTTGGACCGGTACGATCAACACACGATTTTTAGAATTTAAAAAAATAAACTTTTTGGGTCAAAATGACCTGAGGGACGGATGAGGGTTATTAAGAGAACTGAAGAAGAACCGGTGCATTAACCTCAGCAAAGAATGGCAGAGATGAAATCTAGGTCTGTTCTTTTTATTATCCTAAAATATTTTCTAGTATCTCAACAGCAAATCAGTACAGTGACAGTATCACAATAATACGACCCCTGCTAACTATAGCACCATTTGTGCAAAGCTCAAATACTCGGGTAAATCTGATTTCATGCTGTTGAATCATATTGCCTGATGCCAATCATCTTTAAATAACTCAGTGGGGGGAAAGTGACATTTTAAGGTGTACACTATTTTGAAGACAGTCTGAGATTTTATTGCTGTTCCGATCAGCAGATTTCCTTCATGCCAAAGCCCAAAAAGCTAGATTGTGTCCGCCAATTTCTTAGGGGGCTGTGGTTGAGCCCTCATGGCATGAAACACTATAGAGGTGTTTTTATTTAATCTACACAAGCTTGTTTTTAATATGTTGTAAGTGAATGTATTTTATTGATCATACACAAAACATACAGGAGCAAACCTTGGCATTGCTTCTCAAGTATCCCTTGGCAAATTACGGTCAAACACTTGTTTTACCCGCAAGTCGCAGAGTTTAAACAGTTTTTAAAATATACATAAACAAAATTTTCTGATTTTAAATACCCCAAATTCCCTTCCGTTCCCTCCATCACTCACGTGGCAATCTTTTCCCTCCATCCTAACAGAAAGGGCACCTACTACCTCCACAAAAATTAAATCACTCTAGTTGTGCAGCATATTGCTTTTTTTAAGACATTTGCGAACATAAATACTACAGTTTGTTTTCTGCTCTGATGTCGGACTGTTCAGAAGAAGAAGTTGGAACAGCAATGTCCTCCAAACTGCCCGTCCAAAATAATGAGCTATTCTCCTCTTTACGACCCACACTTTACGAACACAATGCCGATACTGAATGGATGTCCTTTCAGTCCTCTGTTCCACTGGTCTCTTTCTTTCTAGAACTTTCTTATCCCCTCCAATAGGCAAGTTACAGGTAGTGTCCATTCTTGAAACTCCAATCTGGTCCTCAGAAGTCTCTTTTTCCATTTGTTGGTCTCATTCAACACCTCTTTGTACATCCACTCAGTCCTCTTTGATCGAGGAAGTCCGTATCTACTGATGGTCACCAACATTTTAGAATAGAGCGGGTTGGTGGGCATGGTTACAACTGGTCCACAATGGGCAGGTGCAGGCAGAGTGAAGGGCAAAGCTTAACTGTTTAACGGCACTAGAGGAAAACTCAATCAAGTCACAAGGCATGCATGTTACACACTCAGTTCTAGAGCTGGCCCTTAAGAGGTTGTGATATCTGTGTGTATGTACATACATCTGTCTGCGTATGCATGTATGAGTGCAAGTGTGTCTGTGTTCAAGTGTATAGGGGTCTCTTATCTTGCGATCTTTATTAATGCAGTCCTTCTGCCCCACTGCTGCAGGGCATCCCGATCTCACACTCTGGGGGAGTATTTGGGGTTTCTTGGCACCTCGGTGAAAGATTTCAGCTCGTAAGGAATCCCAGCGTCTACCTCGATGGACTTGCGGGAGAATAGCAGCCGGATATCATTGTGCAAGTAGATTTTCCCAGATTTGGAACTCTGGAATCTGAGATATGCAAACAAAGAGGAGAGGAAAAACTGGTTTATTAGGCTTCATTGCTTCCATTTTGAATATACCACTTAGAGGAGAAGTACTTTTATGCTTATATATTAAATATATATTAAACAGTTATCTAGTCTTTTAAGCTGGTTGCAAACTAGCCTAAAAATACACACTTGGAGCTATAGAATTAAAAGTTTAACTAAGAGAAAGTTAAAAGTGTGATCAATTTGCAACTATTAGAGGTAGTACAACAGTTTGCACCCATTATATATACACGTTCATGGTCATACTGGTGTTCAAGTGTTGCTGTCCCATTTATTTCTTCTAAATTAACAACAACAAATTGATCAAAAGTGTAACTAAAGACAAAATCAATCAAATTAATGCTGTTCTTGTGAACTTTCTGTTCATCAAAGAATCCTGAAAAATCAGTTTTCCCAAAGAAATGTTTCTTGAGCACCAATTAAGCATATTAGAATGATTTCTAAAAGATTCTGTGATACTCAAGACTGGAGTAACGGCTGCTGAAAATTCAGCTTTGCCATCAGAGGAATAAATTACATTAAAAAAAATATATTAAAGGGTTAGTTCACCCAAAAATGAAAATTCTGTCATTAATTACTCACCCTCGTGTTGTTCGAAACTCGTAAGACCTCCGTTCATCTTCGGAACACAATTTAAGATATTTTTGATGAAATCTGACGTCATCACGCCGGATCTGGGTCAGCGCCGCCACTATCTTGCGTCATGATACTGTCATGAACGCGCGTCCACAAGTGACGCAGTAGAGACGAAAATGTGGAATAAAGTCGTTATTTTTGTTTTCTTTGCGCAAAAAAGTATTCTCGTAGCTTCGTAACTTTACAGTTGAACCACTGATGTCACACGGACTACTTTGTCGATCATCTTGGTACTTTTCTGGACCTTGAACGTGGTAGTTACCTTGCTGTCTATGGGAGGGTCAGAGAGCCCTCAGATTTCATCAAAAATATCTTAAATTGTGTTCCGAAGATGAACGAAGGTCTTACGGGTTTGGAACAACACGAGGGTGAGTAATTAATGACAGAATTTTCATTTTTGGGTGACCTAACCCTTTAAAATAGAAAACTCTTATTTTAAACAGCAATAATGTTTCACAATATTACTTTTTATTGTTTATACTATATTTTTGATCAAATAATTTCAACTTTGGTAAGCATAAGAGGCTTCTTCTTCAAAAAAAAAAATCTTATGGACCCCAACATTTTGTAGAACAGATGTTGTACTTTTCATTTTTGGGTGAACTAACCCTTTAAAATAGAAAACTCTTATTTTAAACAGCAATAATGTTTCACGATATTACTTTTTACTGTTTATACTATATTTTTGATCAAATAATTTCAACTTTGGTAAGCATAAGAGGCTTCTTCTTCAAAAAAAAAAATCTTATGGACCCCAACATTTTGTAGAACAGATGTTGTACATTTTGTAAAAGTTTACCTGAGGTGTATCAAGTAGCAGAGAATCTTCTTCCTGTCAGACAGTGAGCCCTCCTGCCCCTCCCCTGACCCCCCCGCCTCATCCACAGGCACCAGGAAGATACGATGGCGCAAGAAGGTCATGTGATTGACGGGCATGTCCCCAAAATTATATGTCACCAAAAACATTTTAACCACAGTCTTATTGGGGTTAAATAAGGTCTGCAAAAAAAACAAAAACACAATCAAATGAATAAAAAAACAAAAAAAAAAGACAAAAACATAGGATTTAAAAAAAGTTATAACATTTAGAAAATATATAGTACAAAGTAATCAAAATAAATATCAATTGAAAAAAAAAATATGGAAAGAAATAGAAAGAGATCCCACCACTTGAATGGTCCCTGCTTTGGGTACGCTGTATCCTTTTTTTCCAAGTGGTTCTAGCAAGATCACCCCCTAAACATTGCAAAGAAATATAACTGTTAATATGCATTTTACAATAGAGAATTTACATGTCAAGGAAGGTAAAAAAAAAGAAAAGAAGGAAATCTCAACAAATTTAGAAAAAGACTAAACAAGTACTGAGAAAGAAAACACAGAGGCAGAAAGTATATACCAGGAAGGGAGAAGGGGCGCTGTGCTCTGAGGTGTCATAATAAGTCACTTGCACAGGTAAGGTGGCATGCTGCGGGCAATAGGAGCCGCTAGCCCCGATCTCTGCTGTGAAGCCCTCTATCCGCCCAGATGGAGTAAAACGGCCCTTCAGAATCGACTCCTGCAGACAGATGCACACAACAACCAATCAGAAATGCATCAAAACATTAGTCACTGACTGTAGATTAAGGCTGGAATAAACTTTTAATACAACTTTTAAAATATGAATTTTTTTTAAAAACTAGTCTTCATACAACTGCAGACTTCATATATTGTTACAGAGGAAAAACTGGGCATCATAAGTGGGTTAAGACATGCAATTTTTTAAGTATCAGTAACCTGACAACCAAACCTTTGTAAATCACCTTGCATGATTTCTTTAAATATGCATTCCCATAAATGTTGCATCTGGAAGGGAAATTCCCACAAATGTGTATGCCACGCCTTTTCATCGCTAAAGTTTCACTGCGTTTCTTAAGTAAATCCTGACAGTAGGGTTTGCACTGGCGCAAACTGTTAGTAAATCTGGCCCATAGATAAAAGCTAAATAAATAAAAACTACAGTCTGTGCCCACAATTCACTACGAGATTTTCTGACTGCTCAAAATCTGCAGACTTCCTCTGACTTTCAGCAAATAGCATGGATTCCTCCAGACTGCGAATTAGGGCTCAAGTTGTGAAATCTATTCCAGCTTTCAGTCTTTTAGCCTCTTTTTTACTTTGCATACCATGGTTTTATTGGCTTCAATGACAAACAGTATGCAAATGTATATAAAACAGGCGCTGTGTGTTAATCTATCTTAATTTAGTATTTTATTTCATCATGGCTTAGACTTCTGTACCTCAAAGTTGCCAAGAAGAGGTCTGCTAATGGAGGATAAAGAGGAGATTGAACTACAGGAGCGACTGGTGTCTGTTCGGCGTCCACTGCGTAACTGTCGACTATTAAAACAAGAAAAGTAATAAACACACATTCTTATATATTAATACAACATAATTTGAAGAAAAAAAGATGACTTACGATTTGAGTCGACTCCCCACTTTGAGCCTTCTCCCTGATCGTGAACAGTCTGTAGCAGTCTGAAAAATTAAGTTTTAAAAAGATGTTACAGCTAATACTATGTTTTATTCCAATAGTCTTTTGGAAGAAAAAAGACTTACGTCAGTAAATAGCTTCGAAATAAAGTTAAGGTTCATTTCATGATCATGTAAAACCAGGCTGCTGATAAATGTTAAAAGTAGATTTTAATCGACTTAATGGAAATGACAATAAGTCAAATACAAGCGTTTGAATGATTGGGAAAAATCATTCAAAAAATGCAAAGAAGGCCCATTATGACATCAGAGTTAGAATGCGGAACAATTTGAAGTCAATTTCAAATTTTCAAACTTCAGTTGAGATTAAGAAGTACTTACAGATGAAGATGTGGCTGCAATATCACACATCTCACAGTAGTCCATAGTATCATTCTGATAAGTTATTAAATATCAGCTAGACTTAACTATAGAATGGGTTTCAAACTTGTACATTTTCAGCTAGTTTGAACCTTTATTTCAGTCTATTCATCTCTTTGTTTCTCTATTCTAAACCTATATTTGCTCTTTCCTCTTCGTTGGCCTGTTTCTATGATAATTTCTCTGTCCTTCACTTTCTCTTTTATTCTTCCCTTCTTGGGCTTTCTTCAAGTCCTGAGCTCAGCCTTTGAGCACTGATACAACAGCGTGATGAAAGTGACAGCATATGAGCCACTGTAGTCCGTGTAACCCCTCTCACCCCAAATTCCCTCATTCTGGAACTGAATTTGGCCAGAACCTGTGTGTGTGCATTTGTTAGGTCAGGTGAGGCAGGTCTCACCTCTTGAACAATGGCTCTGTCAATGGGCTTTGTTCTGGAGTCCCACTGCTTATTGTGCTGCAACGGAAAAATTAAGCATGCATATTCTAAAAATCTCTCACTCCCAATGTCTTTTTTCATTCTGACTATTCACCCGACCTTTAATGATGACTCTGTCAGTAATGGGAGATTATCTCCACCCCCTTCACACTTAAACATTACCAAAAAAAAAAAAAAAAAAGGCTTCTTCTTAAAATAATCAGCACCTTCCCATTTCCACTTGTAATGTGGAAAAATCTAGCATGTTTTTACCCGTGAATTAAGGCCCTTTCACATGACTCACATTCAATGCATCTCTCACATGCCGCTTTGATCTTTATGTGAAACGCATTGCAAAAGAGAATTTCTAATGCGTATTAAAATAATACAAATGTGCATAATATAATTTCACTCTCTAAAAACATTGTTTTCCATCTTGTTGAGTTGAAGACTTTGAGAGTTGCATTACCAGACCCCCTCCCCCAGGGGGAGTCTTCAAGGTTAGCTCAAAAATGCATTATGTGGCAGGATCCCAAATGGGAGACCAGAGGCTGTTTTGTTTGAAGTCAATGGAGGAGAGGCCACAGTATGGTGAATGAAAAGTAAATTAGAGTGCTTTGCAGAATGACCTTCAATATGTCTGCCGCACGATAAATATCCTTACTGTACCCGAAACTTTTGAACAGAAGTTTAAATATGAAGTCTGCTATGAAAAAAAAAAAAAAGCAAATAGGATTCGTTTATGGCACCACAATTTAGTTTTATGCTTGCTGCCAGTGGTACTCACTCCTAATTCGCTCATTGTAAGGGTATTTATATAACTGGTTCATGGGGTGCACATGATCCAGGCTGGCTGTTAAAATGTTAGTTTGTACAGTATCTCTAGCTGCATTGTTAAGTCATGTGAAAGGGCCTTCGGTTTCATTTCTACTTTCTTTGCGTTTCACCTTGGTGTGCTCTCTTGCTGAGGGCAGTAGATGGTTCCAGAAGGGTGCACCCTTGGCATCAGTGCTGCGACAGGATGCTAATCCGAGCCCCGGTGCCAACAGTGCCAGCCGACTGCGTTTTGATGTAGATGGACCCTCATCCTCTGAGCAGGACTCTCCTGTATCACTGGAGGAGAGAAGTCTTTTCTTCACTGGACAGGAACTGGATGATCCTGATACCAGGCCATTTGCTTCTACTGGTGTTTTCTCAAGAGAGCTCAGTCTGTTAGAGGAGGAGGTCTTCGTCTCTGCCGGTGGAGGAGAAGATTCAAAAGTCGTCCCCCATTCGATAGCTTCAGCTGGTGTTGAAAACGGGACAGGCGCCCAACTGCTCTCTGTGGCGCACAACAAGCCCTTGACATCAACAGAGTTATGGCCTTCGTCCCTTGGCTCATCGCTGGAGCCAGCCGGGATGTTTCCTGCTGTGGAGGCCTCGGTTCTGGGAGTAAGGGTGGGAGGACTTCCCTCACAGTGGCCCCTGGTGGAGTGAGGGCCCTGTGGTTCCACCATAGGGGGAGATTTTGGAGATTTTGGAGACAGCGGGGCGAAGGCATCCGGGACGGGCCTGTCGTGGTTGTGCTGGGCTGGCCGACGACCAGGAATCAGTGGATGCGAAGGGGAAAGGGGAGGCGACCTAGGGATTTCTGAGTCTCTGTGCTCAAGGAGCGAATTGGAAAAAAGTGGTTCCACCCCAGAGCCACACAACACCTCCCCATCGGACTCATCATCGTCGTCATCCTCATCCTGTTGGAAAAGACGCTTATGGGCGACAGGAACCGGCATCCCCTTCAGGCTACGTTTCATACCTACTCGGACAGGCCGAAGAGTCTCTTGACTTTCCCCGAAACCACCTCTTTGGGAGAGGATGGATAGCTGGTAGACCTTCTGTAGCCTGATCTCTTCTTCACCAAATGGTCTGGGAACGGCTCGCCGTACTTCAGATTCAGGGCTCTCGCTCCGAGTGCTAGGCAGAGGTAGATCCCCGTCCTGGGCTGGAAGCTCAACGGCTGGCTCTTTACGAGCCAGTTCCACGTGGATGTGACGCATAGTGACTTTGTTTGTGCTGGGTGATTGTTTCAGGGGAAGTTGTGCAGTGTTAAATAATAAAGACACTAGCTCCAGAGAGTTCTAGGATGTCTGAACAAGTGCAACAAGGCTGTGGAAGTGAAAGTAAGCTTCCCGTCTCATAGATGAAAGGCTTTAGTTTCCAGGGGTCAGGTGTGGAGTTAGAACAAGCTGATTTCCACAGTGCATACAGCTTCTGAAGTAAACAAAGTATAAGCAAACTGACATGAAACGCATAATAAAGATTACACAGCAGAATAGTAACAAGGAACACTATTTCAAATGTGTATCTTTAACAATACATTTTAGACAAAATTTGCTTTATTTTGATATGGACATCAATAAAGCTCATACATAATACACATATGATGAAATACAATAAACATCATGTAAACATATGACCGCTTATATCAGTATGCAAGACAAATCTCGATTTAGTAACCTCTCCAATCGATTCAGTTCAGTAAAGGATTTGTCAGGTTCAAATCGGGAACTCGTCTTTAGGAAAAGTTCATTAAAAAATGGTTCATTAATTCAGGAATCAGACTATACTATTTGCACTACATGTTTTGGTTCACTAACATTCATTCCTTATAAAATGAGACAAAATGTTTTTTATTTTGTAAAAAGAACTGGCTCATAAGAGTCATTCGGTTGGGAATCCGACTACACTGGTTTTGCAGTACATTATTGATCCGCCAAAAAGAAGAACTGGCATATATGCATCATTTGTGAATCGAACGGCACTGAAAGCATTTGTATGTTTGTTTTTGCAAGTAGCCTGCAAAGACGACTTAACAAAAACACATTCTTGCAATTATTTCCTGGCACACTGACTTTTTATCTCAATCACATTCGATTCAAATAGCAAACTCGCATTCAAAATTCAGGTAAAATATGATTTATTTTGCTGTGGCACAGACGATTCTGCACTGAGGGAGCATCACTGTTGTAAATTGGAGCAGGAAAGTGTCAGAATAAATACAGAATAAGTGTGTGCATGACCATTTTCCTAACCTACATGCCTGTTGGTGCCTGCAGCTTGGCTTCAGGTCCTTCCACATCCACCCCTGCAGCATCTGAGTTGTGTTGACCCTTGAATCCTGACCCTGACCTTAGCCCCTGAGTTTGGCCATCTCCAACACTGCCCCTCTGATGCAACAACAGCATTCCCAGATACACAGGCAGCTAACAGGGGCCTGACGAAAAAAAGAGAGAAAGAAAATGTCAGAGAGGTAATCAACCAGATTTTTTAATGTTTTTGAAAGAAGCCTCCTCACTAAGGCTGCATTTATTTGATGAAAAATACAGTAAAAACAGTAATATTGTGAAACATTACTATTTACAATGACTGTTTTTAATTAAAAATTTTTTTTTAATGTAATTAATTAATCTGGATGGCAAGTAACATTACTTGCATTATCATAATTCCTCAGAAATCATTCTAATATGCTGATTTGGGGCCCAAGAAGCATTTCTTATTATTTCTAACTATATTACACCAATATAATGTTGTAAACAGTTACATTAAACAAAAATCAAATCAATTTTATACATAAACTTGACAATTTCTGTTGCACTCAACAGACAATGTTAAATTTAACATTAGGACTATCAAACTTTGACAAAAGTTCTAGCCTGCTAAACAATCACTTGGTTACCAGTATCATAGTGCATGCTTTTAGTTGACTTACCAAGGGCAGAGCGTCAGTGAGGTGGGAGGGGCCTTGCAGAACGTGCCAATGAATAAGTAATATCCCTCCTACAGCTCCACCCAGATAAGGCCAGCGGCCAATCACGCCTCCCCTTGGCTCCTGAAAGGAGTGGACTGCTCAGCGGCTGCATCCTGAGCCAGGCATTCCAGAGACACAACCTATTGAAGAGCAATGGTGACTCAACAACAAATCGACTCGATCAAATCAGTAACCATGCCACACAGTTCAACCTGCACATGATCGGAATCAGTCGTTGTTTAAAAATCAAGTTATCTGGTAAATTGCTGTGTCAACACTGGGACTAAAGAGGTGAGATCAAACTCATTTAATAGCTTTTTAATCAAGACATCGTTCTACTGGTCAATACATAATCAACCAAGAAAATGACACTAACAGGGAACAGACACAAAGAGCAATCGTATGACTCACTACACTCATTTCATGCCATCTGATTAGGACACATGCTTGAACAGACTGTGTACTGCATAGCTCTGACTGGCTCTCTGTCTCTAGAGCTCAGGCCTGCTTGGAATCAAGACCGGCAGACAAAACAAGGAGATGCACAACAGAACCTTTGTACTGTCTTGCATCAGAGAACGAGCAGTCCTGCTCATTAAAGGACAAAAACAGGAACATACAAGCACTAACACACTAACTTGTGTAGACCGAAGTAATGGAAAAACATGAAACAAGTGAACATTATCTACTCTAGCTTAGCTAAATACATGCAAGTAGTAGTAAATGCATACTAGCTGAAAAAAATGTTTATCCTTCCTTTATAATATAAAAAATATATATATTCTGAAATCTTAAGGATGCATACATCACATCCATTGGGAGCAGAGATTGACAAATCCTCTGCATATGCCACAAAAGAGATCTGGGAATGAAATGGTGCCTGACTAAACAATTTGCATATCACTTACACTACCATTCAAAATTTTGGAGTTGGTATTATTAGTCTTTTATGCTTACCAAGGCTTAATTTGAATGATAGAAGATCCGGTACAAAAAAAATAAAAATAATTCTGTGAAGTATTAATACAATTTAAAATCACAGTTGTGTCGCTTAATATTTTTGTGGAAATCCATGCTACATTTCTTTCAGGATTCTTTGATTAATTCGAAGTTCAAAATAACAGCATTTATTTGAAAACTATACATCTTCTGCAACATGTCATGCAAAATGTCTACGGTCACTTTTGATCCATTTAATTCCATAAGTATTCATTTCTTTAAAATATCTTACTGATCTCAAGGTTTTGTGCCACATCTTGCAATGCAGTAAGCACAATCTAATTAATGTCAAGTATGCCAGTCTGATGGTTATAAATGCATAAAATATGACAGAATGTTGAGGATCTGGCCTTTCTATGCGATGCATTTGCATTATACTGCTTGAATGAAGTATTCAGTGGCCTCTCAAGGAAGGAGCTTATACTCGAAGAAATGTCTGTAAAAATAGGGCACAATGTATGGTGTTAATATGAAGGACTTTTCCGTATTGAAGGAATTTTCTTTATTGATTTTTCACAGGTGTTTTACCAATATTTTGAATCTCAGTATGGACCAGACCATCTTCAATCAGATGGAAAGAGACAAAGAGACAGAAATTTACACTCTATGAGACTGTTGTGCCACCATCAAGACTTAAAGGTACACAGAAGACTTGAGGTTGAGAGTACTGTTAGGCATTGCTATGACAAACAGCAAACGGGGAAGACCTCACACTGACATAAGATCTGAAGATCTCAGTCAAAGGGTCCAGAAGTACTTAGAGAAGACCTAAAAACACCATCTGTAACCCAACAGCATTCCAGGGCCTGATACACAACCAGACTGATACAAAACATCAATTCTATTTTCATCCATTTCTAGACACTACTGTTCAAAAGTCCGCAATTCTTATTTTTTCAAATAAATGTATACTTTTATTTAGCAAGGATGCATTCAACTGATCAAAATTGACTGTAACGACTTTTACATTATTACAAAAGAAATACATTTCAAATAAATGCTGTTCTTTTAGACTTCCTATTTATCAAACAATCCTTTTTGAAGTGAAGTGTATATAGAAGCGCAAGTTTTCTGTGAAGTTTTTTTTTTTTTATATTAGTTTGCCAAGCATGTGAGGGTCTATTACACATGATGTAAGACCCTCATAGCATTACCGTGAATCTTTCAAACTCAGCATGAATAGTTCACTGCTGTGTGTGTGTGCACTTTGGATGGGATAAATGCAGAGCACTAATTCCGAGTATGGGTCACCATAATTGGCCACATGTCACGTCACTTTCACTTTTTTTTCACTTTCATAAACGTAATGCACTTCTCAGCTGTGCAATTTTTCTGAAACATACTCATTTTACCAGTCATTAGTATTTATTGCTGTCAGAGACTGCATGATTTCATTATCAGCTTAGTCCTATTCCTGAAATCTCTTCATATGGTTGTTTCACACAGTCTACAAATCTTCATATTTTATTACCGTTGAATTGCAATGAATTGTTGTCTAGCTTACATTATCAAATCGAGGACACACTGAGAGTTCAGTTTATCCACTCTGTCTGTAAAAAAAAAAAGCAAGAATATTCATCCCCACCCCCAGAGAATTCAATACGGAGCAGAAGAAAATAGATGGGGAAACCAAACATCCAAGACTAGCATGAACATCTGTCAGCTGTATGATGTTTTTCTGGGTACTAGGTGTTATTTAGGAGAAAGAAGTCAGTCAAGAATTAGTCAAGCCAGTTTCATTTGTATAGTGAATAATACAGCCAGTTTCCAAGCAGCTTTACATAATATGGTGTCTTTACACCCCAATGAGCAACTGAGCCATGGAAAACTCCCTAAGATGAATGAGTAGAAAATTAAGGGGATATGAAAAACACATTTATTTTTTATGATCACACAGCAATGGATGGCATTTGTGCTCGTCTTTAGTAATTGGAATTCTTGAATGCATAGCTGTGCATCTGATAATTATGAAGTGAAGGAAGTGGATCAAAGCAAAAATAATTCATTCCACACATTACGGTTCCTCAATTCAGGATCACAATAACATAGATGAAAGATTGAAGGGCTCAAGGAGCCAAACAATCAAAAATTACACTGGAGCTTCAGTTAAGCATTGTTTGTTTCCATGGTTGACCACTGAGCCCAAACAACATTCTGGTAAAACTAGCTAAACCCAAGCTTTATTAAAGAGGCATTCTCCCTATAGAGCTTGTTTATCATAGCTATACAGCCAATAACTTTTTATGTGTTTGTTTGTTTTTACTATGGACTATCTGGATGCCAAAAACTCCCCCCCCAAAAAAAAGAGCATTAAGCCACTTCCTTCTTTGGCTTTAATGGAAACATGAAAATATTCTCAAACAAACAATACTTGATTCAAGCAAGCTAAAATATGCCACACTTATACCCAACAGGTGTTGTTACTCAAACAATAAAGAAAGACAATTCATTCATTTTCACTATGAATGTGAGAGAGTGAGTCAGTGAGAAAGAACATCTCATGGGCATGAGTGCAGACCTCTACAGTGATGATGTGTGCAGCCCTTGAGGTTTTTGCAAAACACTTGGCTTTTACATCTGAGGAAGTCACAAAATGTCTTTACAAACTACAGCAGCATCAAAGACTAAACACTCACAAGCTCACCTCTGACTAAGCTTATCTCTCCGCAACTAAAAGCCTGCCAGTTTGTAAAACCAAGGGCTCACAGCTATATAGCCAATAACTTTTTATGAGTTTGTTTGTTTTTACTATGGACATATTTTTGGATTATCTGGATGCCAAAAACTCCCAAAAACAAAAGAGCATTAAGCCACTTCCTTCTTTGGCTTTAATGGAAACATGAAAATATTCTCAAACAAACAATACTTGATTCAAGCAAGCTAAAATATGCCACACTTATACCCAACAGGTGTTGTTACTCAAACAATAAAGAAAGACAATTCATTCATTTTCACTATGAATGTGAGAGAGTGAGTCAGTGAGAAAGAACATCTCATGGGCATGAGTGCAGACCTCTACAGTGATGATGTGTGCAGCCCTTGAGGTTTTTGCAAAACACTTGGCTTTTACATCTGAGGAAGTCACAAAATGTCTTTACAAACTACAGCAGCATCAAAGACTAAACACTCACAAGCTCACCTCTGACTAAGCTTATCTCTCCGCAACTAAAAGCCTGCCAGTTTGTAAAACCAAGGGCTGAAATATTATCTCTACATGTGGCAAGGGTCATGATGTCATTGATTCATTTGTGCATTGACAGATATGATAAGAGAGAGAGAGAGAGAGAAAGAAAGAGAAAAAACAGCTGTCTCACTCTTTTTTCTAAGTTCTCTTTGAAGCTACTTCCTTTTCCACTTCCAACCACCAATGTCCATAAATGGGTGGTTGATAAATGACATACATGAAAATAAAGATATTAGGTTAAAATCACCATTGTATATACTGTTATATATACTGCTATTCACCATTTGCACCAATGTTCCTTGTAGTCAATTCAATTGTATCAATTCATATAAGGACATAAAAACTTTATATAAGAGTTATAAGAAATAACACATATATGTTGTTTAAAAAAAAAGTATAATGTCACACTATCCATTAACACACAGATCAAAATTTTAGGTTAAAATCTACATGAATACATAAGGGGCTGACACTGATGTGTCAAAAGACTGATAAAAATGTCAAACGTAATCGAAATTGTAGGTTAACACTTTAGGTCTAAGCATACAATTGGGGTGTTTTAACTGCTTTTTTCACTATTTAAAACAGACTGTGGCTAGTTTGCGGTTCATTTAAATAGCCTGTGCTGTAACAAATGTACAACTATTCAAAATGTAGCCTGTCATTTAATACAAGGTCATAAAATTGCATGTACAATGCTTACACAACATGTCTGCAATAGTTTTAGTTGAAGTATGCCATGTCACACTGCTCTCATTGCTAGACATTTCACGTCAACAATCCATAAACACATTACAAAATTCACATTAGCCTCCTGACTCACCTCTCTAAGAACTCCTGCCCTTTCCTCCTCCTCCGTTTCTCCGTCCTCTCTGTCGGAGCTCTGGAGTCGTGCTTGTTGTTGCTTCAAGACTGTGAGGAGTTGAAAGGTTACTTGCATGGAATGAGGGAGTGCTGGCCTTTCTTTCTGTTCCTCCCCTGAGAGGAGTGAGACAGAGAGAGAGAGAGAAACATACAAAACTTAAGTCCAATCAAGGTTTCTTGTTCAAGCAGTCTGTAAAAACACATCACGCTGTTTATGCTCTCTGTGCACTGCTATTCTGGTATGCCCAACTGTGAATCTCTCTTTCCACCCTCCCGAACTCACCCCCCCTCCCCCTTTCAATAACTCACACACAAAACCTCTCTCAGGCTCCTTTTGGCACATGCATATAAACTCTGTAACCCCCTCTACTTCTGGCTTCTAACTCCCCCCCACCACCATCACCATCTCACACACATCTTTCCCCCCTCAAATAACTTCAACACAATGAAAGCAGCTTTGGTATACCGCCTTTAGTCCCCCCTCCCTTCTTGTGCTCTCTCTTTCTTGCTAAATTTCTCACCACTTGTGTCTCTCTCTCTTCTGTGCTTTGCCTTTCAGCCTACTTCCTCTCAGCTGGTTACTGAAGGCAGGCGTGCTTGCTTGCTTGCTCAGTCAGCACACAACTCATGTAAGAGTGGGGCCGGCTGTGCTGTCATCTGATTGGCCGGGGGGAGGGGGATCAGATGCCACAGCGATCGTCCTGATAGGTGTGAAGGTAAAGGGAAACCTCAAAAGTCCCGCCCACCTGTTCTGCTTGTTTTGCAAAGTGTATTCCTTCAAAGAGCTTCAGTGAGTAATTGTGTGCATTAGTGCCAGCTTGTGTATATATATAGTAATATATATGTATATATATATATAGTTTGACTAATAGAGGCATTCCAGAGCAACCCAAACGTGTTACTTTGGAGGCAAATATGCCATTGAACAGATTCACATTAGTTTTAGTGATAACTTTTAAAAGTTTGGAGTCAGGAAATTGTATTTGTTTTAAAGAAACTAATAATTTTAGACAGAAAGGATGTGTTAAATTGATCAAAAGTGACAGTAAATACATTTATAATATTACAAAAGATTTCTATTTCAAATAAATGCTATAGTCTTTTGAACTTTCTATTCATCAAAGAATCCTAATATTAAAAGTATCATGGTTTCCACAAAAATATCAAACAGCACAACCGTTTCAGACATTGATAATACTGAGAACTGTTTCTTGAGCAGCAAATCAGCATATGAGAATGATTTGACAATGAAGACTTTAGTAATGGCTGGTAAAAATTCAACTTTGCCATCACAGGAATAAATGATTTTTTAAAATATTTTAAATAATAATAATAAAAAAAACATTTAAAATTGTAATTATGTTTTACAATATTACTATTTTTACACTTTTTTAATAAATGGAGGCTTGATGAGCATAAGAGACTTAGTAGTGTACACAAATATAAGCATATTTCAGCGTTAATACAAATGCATGAGCATGCTCTTTAGATGCTAATATCATTTACTCAAATACATCAAAAAAAAGAAAGAAAAGGGGGGAAAAAAGAGCAAAAAAGGGAAGCGCAGCTGAGCGGATACGTCTCTGCATGAAAGTGTGTTATCTGCCCTTCCACAGAAACAGAGATTCTGATGGGTGTGAAGGGATGGGTGTGTGTGTACGTTTGTGTAAGTGTGTCCGCAGGCAATGTGCCACAGACCTCTTTCAAACGCATGCAGCATCTTCCAAATAAGGAGACGTAATTCCGCATGCACTTAAACGAAAGCATTAACACATGTAGACACAGATTAATTTCATCGCTTTAGATGTAGTGAGTGAGGTAGAGGGGGAGGTGTGGAGAGCTTCCGCTGAGAAGGTATGAGGGTTTCCTTGCACATGTGCGTGTAAACGGGGAAAGATGTTTGGAGGTGTTACATCGAGCACATGGTGAAGTTCTGATGTCTTGCATTGGTTGTGGAGTTTAGACAGGCTTAAATTGAAAACATGCCTTACAGAGACACATAAAGCTACTTCTCCTTTAAGAGCTCACGTTCCGTACCCATATAAGGAATGCTTGGGGGCGTGGCTTGAGACATGCGCCAACCCTCAACTAGCCTGTGAGAATTCAGCTATACAGAGTGAAGCAAAACAGTATATACAAATACAAAAGTGCACAAAAGAGACACAAACATGCTGCTCTAGCATAGACTTGGTGTATGATGCTGGCAAAACAAAGAAGCAGGCAACACTGCTCTCAGCTACTACTCCAAAACAAGTTTTATTCTCTTTCAAAACACTTTCCCGGCAGCTATTCTGAGCTGTAGCTGGGATCAACTGATCTATGAGGGACTGTTAAAGCTCACAGCTACATTATAACCCTTCCCTTCCTCCATGCTTGAGTGTGTGCGTCTCTCGTATCCCTTTTCAGTCAAACACTTAAACTGTCAAAGTTGACACAAACAGCTTGACTTTTACACTTTTTTTTCTGTAGAAAATCTGGTGCTCGCCCGTTTAAATTAATGGAAAGTGACAGTGAAGACATTTATACATTTATAAATGCTGTTCTTTTGCACTTTCTTTTCATCAAAGAATCCTGAGGGGGGAAAAGAAGAAAGTATCACACTTTCCATAAAAATATTAAGCGGCACGACTGTTTTTAAAATTGTTCAAAATGTTTCATGAGCACCAAATCAGCATATTAGAAGGATTTCTGAAGGATCATTTGACACTGAAGATTAGGAATGGATGCTAAAAACTCAGCTTGCCATCACAGGAATAAATGGCATTTTGAAACAGAACACAAACCAATTTTAATTTTAAATTGTACAATTTTTAGTATTTCATAATATTACTGTTTTTTTTCTGCATTCTTGATCAAACAAATGCAGCCTTGGTGAGTTTAGAATCTTAACAATATAAATGTTATCAATATATTTTAAACAAAACGTCTACATGCAAAGCACCAGTAGACTGTCCCACCAGACAGTCGCTATTATAGTCAGCGGCTCAACTTCCTGTTTTCCACTTCAATGAGCCAAGTGAGAACACACAAAAGGTGCAATCCTCTGCTCTCTGCACTGGTGATGTAAATACACAGGATGTGATTTCTGCTGGTCACACCTTCAGTTTACCTACTTTTATACTTTCTCACTGCATCATTCTCTCTTTTGATGTTGCAAAGAGCAAGAGAAATCGACTGAAAGTGCTCTAAAGAAGAGCAGAATGTTCCAAAAGAAAAAAAGTGCCTTTAGAGCAATTTCGGGCAACGGTACACCAACCTTGTACTTGCACAATCCTTGAATGATGGGTGCATATGCCAACGTATGTACTCTATAAATAGATCAATAAAACGATACTACCCAACAAAAGGCACTGAAACACTATAAAGCCTTTAATGAGGAATCAGCTATGGGAGTCTGTCGTAAATGTCGCTACAATAACAAAAACATAGCTGATGCTAGATATTAATGTTAGTCCCTCTGTAGAGATTTGCACCTGACACTGATGAATGAGGACGGTAACTAACACGCCCTTGGTAACACGCTCTCCAAGGTGGGGGTGGCAAGTGACAAATTTACTCCTCTGTAACAGAGTAAGGGCGTAATGAGAGAAAGGCAATAGATGGTGGAAGGTGGATATGAGGGCAAAGGTGAAATGAAAGATAACTGCAGGGAAAAAGGGAGCTTGGGTATGGAGGCAGAAAGATGATGAAAAGATACGTTAATGTGCGCACACACACACTACTCACACTAACCTGCAATTAGCCTAGCAAAAACCAAAGCACTATATAATATTCAGAGTATACATCTTAGGCATTGCTAAAAATAGCTGTTCTGTGACAATACAGCAGAGCTTCAGCATTTTATAGAACTATAAGAGTAAACAAGATATTCCAGCCAAGTTAAATGCAATTTGGAGTGGGAGAATAATTTATTTAAATAATTGATTTGATATATACACACCACAGCTACAGCCTATGGCAGTTATCAAACTACTGCTAATTGTGCTGGTTTAAGTGGCTAGTCGAATTTAAATAAATGATGAACAGCTTAGCAGGTTAGGACCTTGTTCTCAAGCCTGCACATGCACACATTTAGCCCTGTGATACTGATATGGGACAAGCTTCTATTATTGAAATCCTAATCTAAGCCACTATGGGAGAAATCCTAAAGATGAGCTCAGATCATGAGACGGTTAAAATGTGAGGCGGATCTTAGATAAAAATGCCCAGACAGGCGACGAGTAGAGTGGGTTTGGCTATCATGGTTAACCATTCATGGCATCTCTATGGCTATTTAAAGAAGTCAAGGAGCATTTTTCTAGAGGTGAGAGAAAATCCAACGTGTGCACAATCAAAACGTGCTGATAAGGTGTTCTAAATGGTTGCAAGAGTGTTGTTATGCAATTGCTAAAGGGGTTTTCAGCATATTTCTGCTGTTATTTTAATATTATTTATGCAGTATTTTAAAATAGCTTTTAGCTTTAGATTTCCCATCTTCATTTTAATTTTGGTTTAAGATTTTCTCATTTTCAATAGTTTTTTATTTATATAGAGCTTTATTTAACCTCTTAAGACCCGGCAAAACATTTTAGGATTTTTTTTTTTATTTTTTTCATGTCATTACATTGTTTAGAGCATTAAAAAATAAAAAATAAATAAAAATAAAAGATATTTCATTCATAAGTTATGCTACGTCCTTGGTAGAGGACATCGGGACTCAATTAAAAAAAATAAATAAATAAAAAGACATGAATGAACATGCATAGGCAAAAACAATTGATTTTTTTTTTAAATCACCAATACATTTGTAGTTTTCAGGATTTTTGTTTGACAGTTTAAAAATGAGTCAGATTTAAATGATACTTACAAAATATTATCATATTTCCATAAGAATGTCTCTAAATTAATATCAGACATATTTGAAGACCAAGGAGAGGGAGTGGTCATGGTGAAATATCCAAACATTTAGTATCTCTGAAAAGCCCTGAATGTGCTCTGTACAGGACATCCAGACTTAAAACTGTGGCATGTATAGTCTCAGAGAAATTCACTAAAATATAATGTCCTCATATGAGGATGCAGGGTCTCAGGAGGTTAATTTTTATTTAATTGTTAGTCATTTCAATATTTCAACTATAAATATGTTTAGATGCCAAGATAACATTTTTAAGTTTAAGTTTTTCATATTCAATATTTTATTTCACCTCATACGAGAACAAGGATCCAATTCAAACAGCCTAAACCTAGTAGCAGGGCCAGAACGAGAATACATTGCATTTAGGGGAGATGTTGAACTGAAACCCCTCATTCAACATTTACAGGTATCAGTTGCAGAAAGGGAGTCGCTACAGGCCTTAACGCCGCATGCTAAGCCACCTCACTCTGAACACGCATTTGCTTCCTACACCAGCTTGACATGCTTATCTTCAGATTTGCTGCAGCTATTCCTACCATGCATTTCCCTAACCCAGTGATGTAATACATACTTCTGCTGACGGCCACACAGAAAGAGGTCACACAGCAAGGGCATTAAGAAGCTGATCTGAAGCTCTTAATATTCAGGTTTCAAACTGATGAAAAAGGTCACATTCTACCTGCAGCTCTTTTGGGACATCTGAGCCCTTTGCAGAGAGAAAGAGCCCACTTTGGGTCACTGCCGGTTCTCGGTTCGGTTGCTGGACAATGGAAATCGCTCTGCAGCTCTCCATTGTGCCTTTCCATTGACGTCTTGTCTGGCATCAGTAATGAGCAGGATGGATGCCTCTTACATATTCTGCAACCTGTGTGCGCACACCCACCCACCCACCTACTGACAAAACTCGCTCAATCTTCTCATGAAATATTAGTATTATTGATAATACTTAGCCTACAAGAACAACACAATATCTTCGCAGCATTTAGGCAACAGCAGTCTATTGTGAAGCACAAAAGCAACCTTTTAAAATAAACTGGGCTACTAAAAGCCAGGCATGATTCATGGGCCCATGGCTAGGGGTGTAACATGGAAATCATGTTACATGAATCATGCACACTTCAAATCAATCACAAAGCATGCAATGAATCAAAAAGGAACAATCAAATAAAACCTAAAAGATAAAGAAAAGGAGGCACTGGGATGAGAATGCACTGATGAAAGTTGCCTTCAGTGGATGAAATGGCATGAATCAGACAAAGCAGAAACGCCCCCCTGCGCAAGAACATACAGTGTGATTGTTAAGGTATCTTGTAACTTATACCTTAAGAATCCATCTTCCATTATTATAATCTCTGAGCCTAGAGACTGATCTATATATAAATGGTGAAATGAGAGTGATCTAAAGGTGGATGGCAGCACAAAGAGAACAACTCACCCACAGCACACACATATAACGATGACAATGACAAGGGCCGCAGCAGTCAGCAAACTAACATTCCCATCATAGCTGGAGGAGGAAGAGTTTGATCCTGTTTTAGACAGCAGACAGGATCTCCAGATCTTCAGTGTAATCGACGTCAAACTATCTGCGTTGAAATGTGTACACAGTGTAACGAAGATATATCTGACCGATGAGGACACTAAATCCTGCTTTCTGAATGTCGACAAAGCTGTTCTGATTGCCTTTCGTCTCCTTTCCACGTCCTATAGGCACCTCTGCCAACGGGCCTTTGCTATTTTCTGCTTGGCTCTTGGTCCAAAGCCCTCGCCCATTAAATGATTCTGTCCCTTTAAAAACAATACTTCCGGGATTTGCTGAAAAATAACTAGGGGGAGGGACGTTCGAACAGCTGAAGGGCTGTCATTTAAGCGATTGGTCGCTTTCTCGTCTACGAACCAATAGCAGTTGTGTATTAATGCGCTATTTGAATAATAGTAATATATTTCGAAGAACAACATTCCCATTGGTTCCGTGGCAGGCAACGTCTTGTCAAGCCACGCCTCCGTACACGTGCAAGTTGTTCCTTTTACTCCGCTTTGGAGGGGAAACGTATAGAGAACGACTGGACAAAAGTAGGGTTTATGTAATAATATTTCGATTAATTGGCAAATTCATATTTTGTAGACTAATTTAAGCAACCAAAATATATTAATTGAAAATAAATACCTTTACTTACAAATCTCAAATAAACTATAATAACGCTAGAGTTCAAATAAGGCTAAGGTTTCTGTCCTGTGGAATGATTCGGAAGAAAAATATATATTTTTTAAAAGCAAACAAGCAAACAAAATTAATTTATAATCAGAGCTAAATTAGTAAAGTTTTTATACGTTTTTCCTAACAACCCTACAAAATCATATGTCCACTTTTTTATCTGTCGAAAACCATGTAACTTAAATCCATAAGAGCTGGAGACTGAATTTCTATAAATTAAATAACCAATACACTTAACAACAATATGTTTAAGTTTAAACCATATAACTAAACAACGTTTAGTGCCATTTTTTTTATAGATTATAATTTAATTTAATTTAATTTAATTTAATTTAATTTAATTTTTAATTTAATTTAAATTTAATTTAATTTTTAATTTAATTTAATTTAATTTAATTTAATTTAATTTAATTTAATAAATTTAGATTCTGCACAAACATTTGCATCTTTATATGCTTTTGATTGTGTCGCTGATGTGAAGCTTTTCCAGAGTGTTCAGGCTCACGGTTACTTTGAGTCAAATGTGAATGTAAATTCATTTTTAGACAGTATTTTTTATGAAGCAGCCACTAGATGGCGCGATTGTACCACAGAAGCATCAGGCATAAATCAAGTCCTACAGATTGCGCCACAGATTGATGTTTGAGTTTGTTACAGTTAAAATGCGATTAAATCAGTGGAAATTAAACATTACGGTTCGCGTTTGGTGTTATTTCTTTCTCTTTATTAATAATTTTAAGAAGCTGCACGTTGTTCTTGTCTCAAAGCGGCAACATTTATTATTTTACATTTACATTTAGTCATTTAGCAGACGCTTTTATCCAAAGCGACTTACAAATGAGGACAATAAAAGCAGTCAAAACTAACAAAAGAGCAACAATATATAAGTGCAATTATTTTAATTGTTTAATTATTATTTTACATTTCTGATTAAATTAAATCAAATTCAAACCTGCAGCTATTTGTTAAAAACATAGGCAGTTTGTTTTATTTTATATAAGATTATACTGATACAGATGTTGTACATAATGCGAGTTAAAGAGCGATTTACACACCTGTGCGCCTACAAAACGTTATTCGACGCATCATCTTTTAGACCCGCCTACATTCTCCGTTTATCGAAGATGATTGGTTCTTGCACATGTCACTAACGCCATGGGGACGGTTCTCCTGGCGCGTTGCAAACACGGTCGGTACTTCACTCTTATTTTTACGATGAATTTAAACAACTACGATTGTTTGTCGCAACTTCAAATATCATCTCGAAAGTGGAGGAAATAAAGTGGCAAATGCCACAGGAGGTGATAAAGTCATAATTGTGCTGTGCTGGAATAAAATCTCTGCAATGTCGCTACTGTGCGTGCGAGGTAAGTGTTTGGGACCTTTAAATATGTATCCGTTTTCTTGTTATTGCATTGTCTTCTTTTTTATTGTATACCTGTGTATATATATATCCTTCTGTTTTGAAATGGCGTGTAGTTGCTAAACTTGAAGTGCATCGGTTAAAGCAACAGGTTATGATGTTAAGTTATAATTCAAGAAAAGGTGCAACTTTCGATAAACATGTTAGTGTAACACAGACAGTGGATTGGATGCGACTCATCTTCGCGTTAATGCGCTTAACGGGTTTTCCCGCCGCTGAGATGTTATTGCATATGCTGTGATCACCTGTCTGATTGTCTTACTGTACACTATGATTATACATGAGCACACATTTTACTTTGGATTATTGCATTTCATCCACCTGACTTTACTGTGGGTGTGTTTTTGTGATTTATAATAATAATAATAATACATTTTATTTAAAAGCGCCTTTCAGAGCACTCAAGGACACCGTACAATTAAGTGGTAATCATAAAATCAAGACAACAATACAACAACTATTAACATAAAATAATTTAAAATTGATCTGAGAAAGCTAATTTAAACAAGTAAGTTTTAAGACATGATTTCAAAGTAGTCAGACAGTCACTTTCTCGTATAGATTGTGGGAGAGAATTCCAGAGATTAGGAGCAGCACAACTAAATGCCCTAGACCCCATAGTGGCTAAACGAATTGAAGGTACAACAAGGGAAACAGATGAAGAAGATCTGAGAGTACGCTTTGGGATGTAAATATAAAGCAAATCAGAGAGATATTGTGGTGCAAGATTATGAAGAGCTTTAAAAGTTAGAAGTAGAATCTTATAATCTACTCGATATTTAACAGGAAGCCAGTGAAGATGGTAGAGAACTGGAGTGATATGCTCGATGGAGGAGGTTCTAGTAATTATACGTGTAGCTGAATTCTGGACTAATTGAAGTTTGTGAAGGAGTTTGTAAGGTAGCCCAAAGAGAAGAGAGTTACAATAATCAATGCGCGAGGTAACTAGAGCATGTACAAGAATAGCTGTGGAATTTGGTGTGAGAAATGGACGAAGGCGGCTGATGTTCCGTAAATGGAGATACGCAGACCGAGTAATATTGTTCATATGCTTTTCAAAAGATAAAGTACTATCGAGGATGACACCAAGACTTTTAACCTGAGTAGATGGGGAGATTATAGAGTTATCAACAGAAAGTGAAAAACTGTTGGATTTTGACCAATTAGATTTGGTACCAACAAGGAGAACTTCTGTTTTGTCAGTATTCAACTTGAGAAAATTACGCGAAAACCAGGATTTAATCTCTTCTAAGCAGCCCAAAAGAGAGGAAGAAAGAAGGGTAGAATTTGGCTTAGAAGACAAATAAAACTGTGTGTCGTCAGCATAGCAATGAAAATTGATGACATATTTCCTAAAAATGTAACCAAGGGGTAGTAAGTAAATAATAAATAAAAGAGGGCCCAAAACAGAGCCTTGAGGAACACCAGCTGTAACAGGTGAGACATATGATCTGAAATTTTTAAGTTGAACAAATTGTGTGCGCCCAGAGAGATAAGATCTGAACCTGATATCTGATCTTATGCTCTATAAGAGATATCTGAAGCCTGCCGCAAAACTATGTCGACTGTACTGTACTATTACTATTTTTAGCATATCTTTCTATGACAGAAATATTAAGACTACTATGCTGGTATGCAGTTTCACAAGACCACTGGCTCCTGTGTGTTAGCCAATCAGAAAACTTGGAGGCAAATCTCTTCCAGTGGTGTGAGATTGGGATTTGGCTACCTGTTAGACCAATTAATTATTAGATTAGGTATTGATATTACTGTTGCACATAATCACAGTTAGGAATTTGAGCAAACGTCTAATCCTATCACATTTCTCCTATACATTGTGCTACTGACATAATTGATACCTTAAACTTTTTAAGCTTATAAAGGAGGAGAATTTTTTTTTTTTTATCCTTGCATTGGTGAACGAACCTAATGCATATCTAAAATATGAATATCATAGAGACTTGAATGGGCTCTTTTGACTTGAGCCTGTAATAGCAACCCAGTACCCCCCAGATTACCCTAGTAAATGCATAGCAATGTTTAAAGTCAGCATGCGTGTTAGATCTTGTTACAAACATGCATCAATTTTTCCATTTATTTATTTGAATTTTGAACTTCTATTTGTAATTAGAATGTCAGAACTGGATCTTCTGCTGAATACGACAGGCCTCTCTCTGGTGATGTATGCAGGACTTCTCCAATCATTTAGCCAGTTTAAACCTAGTCTCACGTAGCCAGACCTTGTCTGAGGCTGAGACTAGTTTAAAGCTTGACCCTGCAAGCTTGTGTACATCTGCTTGCGTTTTGCACGTGCAAGCACCACTTAAATTTCTTCAGCGGTATAAAAGTCTTGTTGTTTTATCAGTTCTGTTTAGCTATTGACTATTGAAATATGAAATATTCTGCTTTTAGAAATAAGTGGTATGGAAAAACTGAATATTTGCAGTGAGGGTACGCATGCATATTGTGCATGACGGCAATTTTAAACTGTCTATAGAAGTTTCCTCTCTTTATAAATCTAATACAATTGATTTGAGTTTGTCTGGACTAGAGTAAATTGCTGTTCTGTGAGGTCTTTTGTGCCACAAAGATATGTCATGCTGTCAGCAGTCATGAGAGTGGAAGCACGTACAGAAAATCAAAAGAGACTGACATCTCGATGATGAATAGAGAGATATTCTGGGATAACAGAACAAAATAAATATGATTTGGTCTCATCGTGAATGTAACAGTGGATTATTATGTTTTGCCTTTCCTATCAGCGTTTTGCAGCAGATCACGTTTAAAAAAAAGGCATGGGGTATGAAGAAAGTGTATGCAAAGAGATGCATGGTCATGTTTTAGCAGATTTGGTTTGCAGTGTTTTGTGCATTGCTGTGGATTGTTCAGAAGTTTGTTCTCCACATGTAGCGAGGAAGCACAAGGGCACAGGGGGAAAGTGATAAGTTAGACGGATGTATATAGCACGATGCTGGTGTTGGGGGAAGGACAGAGCTTCAGTGTAATCCTCCAGCCATCTGGTGCTGTGTGGGTCTGCGTGTATGCGGCCGCAGCATCACATGTGTGCATGTCAGCCGTAAGCTCTCTACAAGCCTCTGTTTATCCAATCTGACCAAAATAATGCATCTAATACCCTATAGGCCCTACCTATCCTTTTTTTTTTTTTTTTAAGATCTGTGCATTGTCTTTTACTTTGTCTCTTCCAATTTTTCTGAAAAGATTGTGATTGTTTGCGAAGTTTAGGTTCTGGCATGTCGTCTTCACCAGGGTAGTTCTGCCACATTGCTTTAAGACGGGGTTTCAAACTTATTATATTATCTTATATTACATGCTGCAGAAAAATGCTGACTTTTGTATCATCACTGTTCTAAACTGTGTTATTTTGCTATTAGTATTTATTAATATTTAGCTTTTATTTACATATTTTTAGTTTTCATTTGAATTTTTGTTTGTTTTAGTAATTTTGTGTGTTTTGTCAGTTTTATTTTAGTTGTAGTAATTTTAGTTATTAAGGTAACATTTCTCATTTTCGTTTAGGTTTTAAGTTATCCAAATAATGTTTAGAATTAGTTTGATTTCAGCTTTATTCCAATTAAAAAAAATTTAAGGTAACACTTTTGTTAGGTAACACTGGTGTTAAAGTCAAAGCAAATTATTTAAAAATTATCTAGAGAATTTTTTCCTTTGCATTGTATCGACAGGATTTTTTTCTCTACCCACTAACAGCAGACGTACACTACCAGTCAAAAGTTTTTGGACAGTAAGTTTTTTCTTTTTTTTTAAAGAATTCTCTTCTGCTCACCAAGCCTGCATTCATTTGATCCAAAATACAACAAAATCAGTAATATTGTAAAATATTTTTACCATTTAAAATAACTGCTTTCTTTTTGAATATATTTTAAAATGTAATTTATTTCTGTGATCAAAGCTGAATTTTCAGCATCATTACTCCAGTCCTCAGTGTCACATGATCCTTCAGAAATCATTCTAATATTCTGATTTGCTGATCAAGAAACATTTATTATTATTATCATCATCAATATTTAACACAGTTGAGTACATTTATTTCCAGGATTCTTTGATGAATAGAAAGATCCAAAGATCAGCATTTATCCTAAATAAAAAGCTTTTGTAACATATAGCCTACTTTACATTTTAAAATATATTCAAATAGAAAGCAGTTATTTTAAATAGTAAAAATGTTTCAAAATTGAACCGTTTATGCTTTACTTTGGATCAAATAAATGCAGGCTTGGTGAGCAGAAGAGACTTCTTTAAAAACATTCAAAATCTTACTGTTCAAAAACTTTTGACTGGTAGTAGTGTATAAATCTATAATAATAATAATAATAATGGATGTGTTTTTATTCCTCACTGTTTTAAACTAGGGCTGTCAGTAGAATAAAGTATATGCGGTTAGTTTTATGATTTCTGATCAGACATATTGTGTGTCATGGATCCCGTAGCACCCCCTTATGGCCCCCAGTAGATTCCCAGATCCTACTTTTAAAGGGGTCATATGATGCGATTTCAAGTTTTCCTTTCTCTTTGGAGTGTTACAAGCTGATTGTGCATAGATAAGATCCCTGAAGTTGCAAAGACTAAAGTCTGAAAACCAAAGAGATATTCTTTATCAAAGTTAAGACTAGGGGTCGACCGATTATCGGCCTGGCCGATTATCGGCGCTGATATTAAGCATTTTTATGATTATCGGTATCGGTCATTTTCAAAACCGATTCGCCGATAAAATAACTTAATTTTGAAAATCGCTATCTGATGCAGCCTGTCAGAACTCACCACTCTGTGGCCTAAAGCAGTCTCCGCCCACCACTCATCTGATTTGTTGGGAGTCATGAGTCCGACCAATCAGTGCGGAATTCACTCTCACTCCGAAAGCGCTTGCTAACTGCAGCTGCTTCAGTGAGCACGGGTCAGTTGTCTCTCAAAGGTAAGGCAGCAGCAGACGTTGCTTAAGTTGCAATGGATCCCAATCCACTAACGTTACACTGAAGTTGCAAAACACCTCAATATTATCTATGATTCCCGCGATGCGGAAAACGCGGACGGAATCGCGGAATCCAGTCATATAAATGGAATTTACTGTATGACGCGGAATGTCACGGAATTTGTCAAAGTTTGGATGAATTAATCAAAAGTAGGTCAGTACACTTAAATAGAGTCGCAATATGGTGAAAAAGAATGTGTTTTTTGAACATTAAAGCATGTCAACATATTCTGTTATACCAAATACACAAAATAATGATCTTTAAAAAAGCATCATATGACCCCTTTAAAATATGTGTTTTTTGATAGGTGTGGAAATACACCTTTGTTTGACACTAATGGTTTTGGACTGTCATGCTCTTGTGGATCTATCAGCCAGTCAGTGTTTTCATATTGTCATTTTCTGTGGTTCCAGAGTAATTAGTCACATGGCAATTATGATTATGTCTAGGGCTGCACGATTAATCGAAAGCGATTGTCATGTGCATTTTGATAGTAATGCCGGTTCTGTAATCAGCAGGAAATCATCATCACGTGCTTTCAGATGGAGCTGAATTTACTACACAGAGCCGTAGTTCACTGACAAGTTACGCAAAAAAATCGCAGACTTATGAAATCGCGCAAATTATGGAATATTTATGAAATCGAAGAAATTGTTCGCGATAATGACAGCTGTTTGCATAGCTCTCAGATAAACCATATATTGTCGTAGTCGTGTGTTTATTAGTCACGTTGAATCAATGAAAGCAGTTGAATCTTCTGTTTATTCAGCTGCAGCAATAGGCATTTCCTGGGTTTCTTCTGCGAGGCGTATTTGGAGTTTCAGCGCGAGAGCGCCCTCTGGCCTTTGAATGGAGATTTACTGCTGATCACAGAACCGTGCTTCACTGAAAGATACGCATGACAATCACAGCTTCTGTCGAATCGCTGCTTCACTGAAAGATACGCATGACAATCGCAGCTTTTGTCGAATCACAATCTCGATTCCATTTCGATTTATCGTGCAGCCCTAATTATGTCAAATCATGATTGGGTCCAAATATTCTGTGTCCCTTGAACAAAGATTGCTGAATTTGGAGTTTTGTGTCAGCTGAACAGCTGCCATTAAAATGCAATGTGAATGTGAATTTTTCCAGGTAGACCTAGTGAAAATCTTTTGGGAGAGGGTTATTGAACCTTGGGATTGAACCCTGTCCTTTCTTTGCTCGACATATGTGGTTAAATCCTCTATTAAGCAGTGTTTTATCTGTATTTTTTCCCTTTCATCAGGTATTCTATTGCTACAAAAAAAAAAACTCACTTTGCAATTTGTGGTTTTCACTTACTTTGTCTTTTTTCTTTTCTTTTCAGTGAAAAAGGCCAAGCTACAAGGACCTCCAGGTAATAGACTGTTTGCGTCATGCATGAAACAGTTGTGGCTCTACAATTACCCTAGATGCAAAGAGGAAAAAAATAACACAACATTCAATCAGTTGTCATTCACATGAGTGTTTGGTGCTAAAATGAGGTGCTTGAATCAGACTCATGCTGCGGCCCAGTTTGGCTTAGACTGGAGAGACGCGGTGAACTGGTATTCTTGTTCGCCAGCAGGCAAACATAGACTGTCAGGGGATTTTCACTCTACTAGAACACGCATTACACTCTCTACCCAGGAGAGATACAAACACACACGCATGTAAGTGTATGTCTTTTAATGACTGAACCTTAGAATTAGAATAAGCTTTATGGAAGAGCAATGAAAAAAATAGGGATTATTATTTTTAGCTTATCAGTATCAGCTGATATTAGATATTTAATATCAAATATTTGTACATGTTCTTTTTCCTATTTTTTTTATTTAGATATCTTTAGCAATTCTAAAAAGGAATATATATTGTTTTTATAATATACATTATAGTTTTGCAACATTTAAAATTATTGATATAATTTAATTTAATTTAAGATATAATGATAGTATTTTATTTTTTGTTTATTATATATTTTTTATTTATTTCAGGCAAAGTAGTATAGAATTGTATAACAGCCAGGCTATTTATCCATTTTCTGCCATGAAAATGATCTTCATCTTGTCATTATCAGCCAGAAAAACATATTTTATTGGAATGTCCCAGTTTTAGTGCAAGTAGAAACCTTTTTTTTTTTCCTCTGTAAAATTTTGCCAGAAAAGATTTTAGCTTTTTTTTTATTTTTATTTTTTTATCATACGTTAATTAAAAAAAATCTTGTATGATTTTAACTGCTGTATTTTTGTTTTTATTTGTGACCCTGGAGCACAAAACCAGTCTTAAGTCGCTGGGGTTTGTAACTCTTGTATTATTCCAACTCGGTTTTTGCAGTGAAGATAGCCTTAGATGCTGACATGGCAATGAAAATAAATGACATATCAGCCAGAGTGTTAATATTGGTGCATCCCTAAAGAATGCACACAAGCTTTCAGTCATTTCTGAATTAGTTTTGGGATTACATATTATAATCTGATGCATGTTGCAGACAAAAATGGCGAGAGCTGGCTACAATCTCCAGCTTCAGTCTGACTGTGATGCAATTTCAGAGAATCAAGCTGCAGAGGTTTATAGCAGTCTGCCAGGGAAAGGTTGTGTTTATGAGGTACCAAGCTGCTAGAATGTGTGATTCTGACTAGTTGCTGTTTTGCGTGGCTTATTATCACATAAAACATTGCAGATATTGTTGGCACTTATGATTTGTTTGTGTTGTTTTTCTCATTTGTAAGTCACTTTGGATACAAATTTCTGATAAAAATGTTTGAGAGCAAGTGGTGATATTGAAAGCATGGTAGAATAGGTATAGATTGTGGGGACAAATTTATGGTAAATAAATCTATATGGGTACATGAGTATCTTTCAGTCTAAAAGATGAATCTCGTTAAGAAGCTAATGAGCTAGTGTTTTGTCTCTGTCTGGCATTTGGTGTTCTTATTGACTCTGTCTGGGTCTTCTCATTCTCCCTGTGTCACCCACACCATGAATGTTCTCTTAGGTGCTGCTAGTAGTGCAGAGATTGCATGCTTCATTCATCTGAATATATATACTATCTGTATGCATATATGGTGTGTTTTAATTACCGGATGAGAACATCATAACTGCATAATTCATGTACTCTTGATTGACCTCATGTAGAGTGACTATTCCATAGATGAGACTAAGATCACTGAGAGAGAGCGAGAGAGAGAGAGAGAGAGAGCGCCAGCAGCAGCAGAGCATCAGTCTGTGTCTGAGTCCCAAATGAACAGAGGACTGTCAGAGTGACAGAGAAGCCCATAGAAATCTAATCTATTGCTAATAACAGAAAAAGCCTTTTCAGCCTCTTCTCCGAGTGTCCCACCCACAGCACATAATTCAATTCTGTGCTAGAATCAAATGCAGTTTGACTCCTAATAAGATTCTATTATCTTTGCCGCAGAGGGATTCTTATTGAAAAGTGAAAGTGGCTCACTTTAGTTTAACAGCTGGTGATGCTTAATTGCATCAAATGAGGAAGCCTATTATTGAGACGGGTGTCTGTCTAAATTCCTGTCTCTTGGCTTCTACCTGCTCTAAACATGCATTCGTTTTTCATCTGAAGATATTTCATTTTCCTTTTACATTGATGGCTTGCACAATGTATATCATGATGTGCACACTACCATTCAAATGTTAGGGGTAGACTTGTGCCGGTATTCGGTAATGCGATATATCACGGTAATGAATATGCACAATATTGTTATCGTGGGCACTTCTAAATACCGTGAATAATTATATATTACAAATTATTTCGACTTTTGAATGCATTTTAAGAATACTTTTCCCATCAACTGGTCAAAATGCACAACACCGCTGTATGCTGCGTGAAAGACGCGTGCGCACTCTGATGTAAACAAGTGCGGACGAGAAGCACATGGCGGAACATGTGAGAGACGCTCTGGATGAAAGCGCACTTTCACTCTCTGACAGCAGATGGCGCTAAACTGCAGAAATGATAATAATAATAATATAATCATTCATTTAAATGCAGCCTTTACCCCGGAAACCCTGTAAACAAAGCAGCTGCACTACTTTCTGTTTCT
The DNA here is from genome assembly GCF_001515625.1 of Sinocyclocheilus rhinocerous. NCBI lineage: Eukaryota > Metazoa > Chordata > Actinopteri > Cypriniformes > Cyprinidae > Sinocyclocheilus > Sinocyclocheilus rhinocerous. The sequence continues at coordinate 93,268 of NW_015639805.1, forward strand.
GAATCGTGTTTAAATGATTTAAACAGCCATTCAGATTTGTGTATTTGCTATGATGTTCATCACAGCGCCAAATACTTAAATATTTAGACTTAATAGGCTATTTATTTTCAAACTTTTTTTTACATTTTAATCTGGACTACAACATGCCCTAGATATTGTTTGAAAGTGTTTTGATTCTTTATTGTTCGGTCACACTTTACATTAGGGCTTCATTAGTTAACATTATTTAATTCATTAGTTAACATAAACTGCCAATTAAAAATTCTTCTGAACATTCATTAATCTTAGGTATTCCAATATTTAATAACAGGTTGTTAAAATCGAAAGTTGCAACTGTGTTATTTAATGAGCTAACCTGAACTAAGACTTGTATTTTTTAAACAAGGATTAATAACTTCTGTAGCAAATGTAGCTATTGCTCATTGTGAGTGTTAATGCATTAACTAAGGTTAACTAATGAGGTCTTATTGTAAAGTGATACCTATTGGTCTTTATAGTTCTTTTGCACTTTAATCTGTGTAAAACTTTTAACTTTATACATTTTTCTGTATTGCTTTATTGCATTTAAATGTTCAGTTATTTTTGTTATAAGAAAAAAGTTATTAAACCTGTTATACTGTATTATGACAGCACTTTTTTTTCAACTAAATTTCAATACCGTGATAATACCGCATACCGTGATAAAAGCATTAACAATTAATCGCAACATGAGAATTTGATACCGGCATATCCCTAGTTAGGGGGTTGTCTCTGTTAGATTTTTTAAATTACTATTATTCTTGTTATTTTTAAAGAGGTCTCTTATACTTATCAAGGATGCATTTATTTGACCAAATATACAGTAAAAATATTACAGTGAAATATTAGGCTGTTCCCATTTAAAATAACTGTTTTCTATTTAAATATTTTTAAAGGGGTCATATGATGCTTTTTTAAAGATCATTATTTTGTGTATTTGGTGTAACAGAATATGTTGACATGCTTTAATGTTCAAAAAACACATTATTTTTCAAATACTGTACATTATTTCAGGTCCTCTATGCCCCGCCTCTCTCAAACGCTTCGTTTTCTACAAAGCCCCCTCCTTGTCAGAATTACCTCCTCTCCTAGGTTCATGAAACGGTCGTCCATAAAATGCATTGCTGTTCTGTTGTAAGTGATCCAAATAAAGTGCTTTTGCTTTCGCACTGAAACACACAGCGTCTCCCTGACATGGCTGTTTCAACACTAACTGCGGTTACTGAAACCATGCCTTCTTTCTTTGCGTGCACATTTGGGCTGCATTATTCTAATATTTCCACATAGTGAGGTAGATATGTGGGGCGTGTTAGAACGAGCCGTTTTAGGGGGGCGTGGCAGAGTCTTAACTTTGATAAAGAATATCTCTTTGGTTTTGAGACTTTAGTCTTTGCAACTTCAGGGATCTTATCTATGCACAATCAGCTTGTAACACTCCAAAGAGAAAGGAAAACTTGAAATCGCATCATATGACCCCTTTAAATGTTATTTATTCCAGTGATGGCAAAGCTGAATCCGCAACCATTACTCAGTGTCACATGATCCTTCAGAAGTCATTTTAATATGCTGATTTGTTGCTTAAGTAACCGTTTTTATTATTGTTGAAGACTTATTTTTAACTAAGCTTATTTTTGTGGAAACCATGCTATTTTTTCAGGGTTAGATATTTGTTAAACAGAAGGGGAACATTTTAAAAATGAAAACTTTTGTTGCATTATTATAAATAACTTTAGTTTAACGTATCCTTGCTGAATAAAAGTATTTATTTTCTCTTCTCTATAATATGGACTAGGTTTATTGCTTTTACTTAGGTGTCTGTGTTTTATATTTAACATCATGTGTGAGTATTTCTCCAAATAGCTTGAAAATGTCAGCTGTACAGGCCCAGGCATGTGCGAATATGACTTATTTATTTTCATAAGTCATCAAAAATTTAATATTCATCAGGTTAGGCATCCCTGGGAGTCCCTTTGCACTCTGGGACAGTGAGAGAGAGTGAGAGCGTATAAAGGAATCTTATGAAAGGAAGTGGGTACAGATGTAAAGATGTAACCAAAAAAGAGTCTGACGTACATAAGAGTAATTAGAGATTCAGAATGATATAAATATTTGATCATTTCCCTGCTTCTAGGCCCAGATAAAATCACAAAAATCACACCTGGTTTCTGTATTTCCATTTATTGCCGACTCCTTTTTCCTTCAAATATATTTCAGCTGTTCTGAAGCCTAACTGTAGGATTGCATGTTACGTGATCCACAAAATGGAAGGAAAAAGTTAAAGTTTAAACTTTTCTGTTGCCTTCAGATTTTGAAAAGTAGATATTAGTGCATATTTCCTCACTAAATGTAGATTTCAATCTGAAGCCCACCCTACTGTTTTGGACGGCAAAATAACTTTTTGCTATTTTTTTTTTTTTACTTGGCAAGGTCAGAGATGTATTGCTATGAGAAGTTAGTCGATCCAGTAATATTTGCTCTACCATTTCAGCTGAATCCTTCTAACCCTTTAACAATGACAGACCCACACACACATACGGAACCAGCCAGGCTCTTACAAAGAATCAATTGCCCTTTCACTGACTTTTTCTATCTTCTCTAGCTCTATCCTTCCATCAGCCCCAATTCTGCTCGGCATTACGGTGGTCATATCAAGAGTGGGCTGCAGAAGCTGTGTCCCTCTCTGCATGCTCTGGGATAAGGAGGAATCCATGGGGACAGAGATTACACCGAGGGTCTTACAGCCTGTCTGCAGAGAGAAATTGGAGGAATGCTCATTAAACTAGCTTTACCTCTTGAGAAAAGCTGTCTAGTTCTCACCTAGACAAACACACGACACTTGACCCTCCAGGATTATATTAGCACCAATGTATGCATACACACTCAGAGGACAGTTTTATTGCTCAACTGTTAGAGCTCAGGAGACTTAGAGTTCACAGTTGTGGTTCATTTTTATCGGTTTTCTCAGATGTTCTCCTTAGATGGAAAATCTAAAAACAAAAGTGACAGTTGTTTATATGCAATTAGAGTGCAGTGACATGAGTGTGGATTGCATAGCCCAGATAGTTTGGTCTTGAAAAAATAGTTTAAAAATGAGTTCATATTGAATTTTTTTTTTTTTTCATTTTGGCAAATTAGAGCACAATTTGAGATTTCTTATGAATCTCTAATACTAGTGGCCAAGTGATTATTTATTTTGAACAATTACAGAACAGAATCAGGGAGACTAATTACAGATTTATTTTTAAGTTCAAATATTTTTTTTAAATGGATTAGTTACAAATTATTGTGGTGTATATATAATGTGAAATAAGAGTTAATATTTGACATTGATACATAGATTGATATAAATGCAAATGTTTGCAACATACAAAAAAAGCATCATAAATGTAGTCCATATGATTTGAGAATGAGTAAATGGTGAGAGAAATGTAATTTTATGGTGATCTATTACTTTAAGCAAAGATCTCCTTTTCTTCTCCATGTAATCTCACTGCTGAGTTGACTAGAAGAAACAATTGAGATTGACAGAGATCTCTTCTGTATTTATGGTCACCTCCTGTCTCTTTCTCTGTATTTCTCAAGACTGACAGTTGAGGTAAATTGCACCTGGGTAAGTGAAAGGTAGAGCATGAGAGGAAATAAAGATTTAGGGAAGGAGAATGGGAGAGTATTCGTTAGCCGTGCCGGAAGGACACATTTTCTCCGGGGCTTTCTACAGGATTCATTAGACTGTTGAAATAAATCAAGAGCGAAGGACAGAAAGCCTTTCAAGAGGTGGTCAGTATTCAGTTGATTTTATTGAGTTGTTTTAAAGTGCCCCTATTATGGGTTATGAAAGGTTAATATTTTGGTAGAATGAATTTGCATTGTGTAAAAAACAACAAGTAGGCGGGCAATATGCTAATGTTTCATTTTGACGTCAACATGAAACGTCTTGGGATTCGTTTTAAAAACGACTCGTTTCAATGATTCAGAGTCGACTCTTTCTTTTGAGAGACAATAACTTTATACACGGTGCACTTTCAGATTTAAAACTTGCCAGGATGTTTTCATTCACGTAGAACTGTGTTACACACTGCATGAAAGGTAATTTTCAAAAATCCATAATAGGGGCACTTTAAGAAAGCTCTCCTTGCAAGACTGTACAAAATGCAGGCTTAATTTCTGTGAGGGCTTCTCAGGCCAAACGCCTTGATTGGATGAATAATGCCGCTGTAAATAGAAATGTCACTGAGCAATCGTCTGCTGATTAATTTCCGCAGATGAGAAGTTCAGCCCATGCTAATATTTATGAGCTATTTTTTTAGAGTTTAGAGTATTACAGGGTCATGAACACATTGTTTTATAGAAATAATCTTCTCTGGAAACAAATAATGTTTTCTGAAAATAAAAAGGTTCTATCTGAAATGAATATTGTTCATAATAATCTCTTTTTTGTCCAATTTGATAATACTGCCTCTGTCCCTCTAATTCTTTTTCTCTGCTTGTGGCATTTTCTTTTAAAAATCACCCCTTTGAAATGAGTCTTGCAGTCTTTGTTAGTTTGGTAATCTGTTTTGAGGTCTTCATGAGAACATGTCATTCAGTACACAGAGTCCTGGGTCAAGATTGATGAACTCTTATTTTGCTCGGTGTTAACAAACCCGGTTGGTTTCAAATGCGCATTGTAGACTGGAACATATGTATTAGTATATGTTTTTTTTTTTTATGTAAATGACAACATTGTGATTAACCAGTTGATAGTAGATTAAGAAACTGTAAATGTTGTCAGAGATATATTGTAAATGTTAAGTTCCTAGTTAAACGTTAAATTCAGCAAGGATGCATTAAATTGATCAAAATGGACAGAAAAGACTTAAGTTGAGACAAAAATATTCAAATAAATGCTGCTCTTTCAATTTACCCCAAAAAAGTACTATAAATTCTACATATTAAGTAGCACAACTATTTTTAACACTGATAATATTAAGAAATTAATCTGATGATATTAAGAAATAATAATATTAAGAAATTTCTTGAGCACCAATTCAGCATATTAGAATGATTTCTGAAGGATCATGTGACACTAAAGATTGGATGATAAATAATGGCAAAATTCAATAAAATTCAGCTTCAGGTATAAATAAATAACAACTTTTTTAGCCTTTATGCAGCCTTGATGAGCATAAGAGACCAACCCCAAATGTTTAAACGCTAGTTTAAGTGCCATGAAAGTATGAAAATGCGTTAATATGGTAGATGACTTGGCATGCAACACTTTTTATGTCCTTGGCCTGAAAAATGTTGAAGACCCCTAACCTTAAGATGAATCTGCGCCACTTACACATTATGTGTGCAGTGTGAAAAAGGCCTTAAAATGATGTTAAGACACGTCAAACTTGTGAACATATAAGAGAACTAAATGGAAAGTAGGACAAGGTTTGTTTGTTTGTTTTTTAAACCATATCCAATTTTGTATGTGTAAAAGGATGAATGTGGTTTGGCCCATTTGTGTTTTCCTGGTGTGTGAGTTATTTTTTTTTGTAAAGTCTGTTTCCCTGAGAAAGAAGGATTGATGGAGCCTTGCATTTCTCAACATAAACCAACAATCACAGATACAGTGAAGCGAAGTCTTATGTACACAATTCAGCTGGACTGAAATGACAAGGCAATCTTGTAAAATGCCTGCAAATAAGTGAGAAGTGTACTGTAGCATCCTAGAGAACGCTGCAGTCCTAAGTCCTACACCACTTTCTGGAGATGGAAGCTACATTGCAGCTGATGGGCCAAGATGCCTTGCTGCTCACCCACTGCCAATCGCGACCCTGCTTCTTTACCAAGGATACCAGACCAGACACCATTAGTCCTTTCTTCAAAATCTGAATTTTCTTTTTATAGCCAAAAATGAATGAGAAAAACATGATATAATTCAGCCATAATATTTCTCGCCATGAAAACAGCCACAGAAGCTGGAATGGCGTTAAACACAAACAAACATATTTTTGTAGCCTAGTTAAAAAATATGGCTTTTTGGACTGAGGAAGAAGTTTTGAGTTCTGAAAGCTGCATTACATTAACATTTCACTTTTACATCTCAGAAGATCAAGTGACATTTGCCTATATTTTTCAAATCAAAAGTTTGTTATCCTGAAAAATGTTCTCAAACCATTTGTGACCCTGGACCACAAAACTGAAATCTCAATTCGAAATTGAGATTTATACATCATCTGAAAGTTGAATAAATAAGCTTTCCATTGATGTATGGTTTGTTAGGATAGGACAATATTTGGCAGAGATACAACTATTTGAAAATCTGGAATCTGAGGGAGCAAAAAAATCTAAATATTGAGAAAATCGCCTTTAAAGTTGTCCATGCACAATCAGCTTGTAACACTCCAAAGAGAAAGGAAAACTTGAAATCGCATCATATGACCCCTTTAATATCCCAATGATTTTTGGCATAAAAGAAAAATCGATAATTTTGACCCATACAATGTATTTTTGGCTATTGCTACAAATATTCCCAAGCAACTTAAGACTGGTTTTGTGCTCCAGGGTCACATTTAATAATGAGATTGTACAGGGAACTGCTTTTATAAAGTCAACTTTGGAGAGATGATAGAAGCACTCACATTCGTCTTCATATTCCTCTGTACTTGTGGCTCTCATGGAGCTCTTGTGGCACTTTATATTTAATTATGCCTGCTTGTTTTGACCTCTGACAGCCTATTTCAACCTGTCTGTGTCGCTGCACATAATAACTATTGCATTTACATAAAACCATGAATATTTAACACACACACTTAGAAGTGGATGCCACATCTCAATTTACCATTACAATACTTGTCAGTTTGCTATGACATCACATGAGTTTATTTAATATAGAAAAAGATGGATTCCTCAACTAAGTTCTGTATTCCTTTGCATGAAGAATTAGTTTACCCCAAAAAGAGCGTTTAGTGACCAGTACAATTCCTGAAATGTCTTCTTTTGTTTTCCATGGAAGGAAGCCATACAGGTTTAGAATAACATGTGGATGAGACACTTTTTTGGGTGAACTATATGAAACTGAAGGACTTTAATGTTCTAACCTGTTTTTTTTTTTTACTTTTTTGCAGACAAGTTTAATGTGTATGTCACGTTGAAGGTCCAGAATGTTAAAAGCACAACCATAACGGTGCGAGGAGACCAGCCCTGCTGGGAACAGGACTTTATGTTGTGAGTATTTCTGTTATTGTCATGTGTTTCCATGCTTTTGGAAATGTCTGTACCACAGTTACACTCAAATGTGTGCCCAATGAAAGGGCCCCGATTCGCTGAAGGACTTTAAAAACACTCAAAACTACTTTGCTGTGGAAGATGGAAGATTGTTTATGAGCACATCAAACTGGATGTGCAGATGTGTTCTTTGAAATGTAAAACAATTTTATATTTTTAAATCGCAGTTTATTTTAGGAGAGTGTAACATTTTGTATTTTAGAAGAGTTAGAGCTGTTATGTTCTGTATATCTTCACATAGATTTTTTTTTCTTTTGGTTCCTGCTTTAAATTACGCACACACACTTCAGTTTGTCCTACCTTCTCTTACCTTTGACCCTCTTGTGTTGCAATGACAAATGTTAAATAGCTTTTTGATGGGCTCTCGGGAGGTTTTGTGCGTCCCAGAAATTGTCCCCGATTTTCAGATTGTTCCAGAGCGAATTTGGGCAATTCTTCAGGATGAATTCTGAGAATCAGCTGCAGTTACAGTGATTACCAGAGAGAGAGGGAGCACAAAACATTTAAAGTTTTTTGTTCTTCTATTCAAAAATCACATTTGTTCATTGTTCATGACTCTGGACACTGCAGTATTGGCTGCTAGAAATACCATCTCAGGAATAAATTACATTTTTAAATATGTTAAGATAGAAAAGAGTTATTTTAAATGAATAATATTTGAATATGTTTTACTTTATTTCTTTTCTTTTAAAAACATGAAAAGAATCTTGCCAAACCCAAACTTGTCAATTCACCTGATTTTCACACAGCAGAATATCTAGAGGCGTAGTTTATCACATTAACTGTGAACATGTTCTGCTAACCTTTGACACCCAGAACAATATGGAAACAATATCGGCCACTAGGGCTGCACGATTAATCGAATGCGATTGTCATGCGCATTTTGATAGTAATGCCGGTTCTGTAATCAGCAGGAATGACAATCGCAGCTTCTGTCGAATCGCGATCTCGATTCCATTTCGATTTATCGTGCAGCCCTATCGGCCACTCTGTCTGGTTACGTCGGTCAGAAAGCCTGAAATCAAACGCAATGTGCCTTTTACCGTCTAGAGAAAGTCTTGTATAATTATAGGGATAGTGTGTTAGGATTCTAGGCCAGTGGCTCAGCTTTGTGTGCGTGTTCTATTCAGACGGAGATCTTCTGTGCCTGGATTATTGTCCTGCTGCTCAGTGCTCACGAATGATCGGCAGGTTAAAGTCCGCACATACATAACACACTTTCACCGAGGGATTGAAACAGCATTGTGTGTAGAGGATAGAAGGATGAAGTGAATGTATTAAAGAAAGGGAGAGGTATTGATAGAGAGAAGCTGTGAGGAGGTTTCAGAGGAGTAAATGTGAAAGGCCCGTTAGTGTGACGCATTATGCTGTCACACTATCATATTTAGAGTGGATGCAATATTCCCAGCTGTCATTTCTGTGTTTGTGGCTAGACCGTGCTGTTCAGCCATGAGTAGATGGCCAGTTTAAATATGCTTTCCAGATATGACAGGCAAAATTTATTTATCATCTGTCCAGGGAGAGGGGCATCCCCAATAATAGATTAGGTTACAAGTGTTTATTCAGGTTGAATACTCGCAAACAAATGCATAGTCACACGAGTTTGCCAATATAGAGTCTGCCATAAAATACATGTTTTCCGATTCTACTTTCAAACTTTCACATCTGAAAGTAGAAAGAACAGTGGTCCTGCAGTAGTTCATGTGTCTTGGACTTTTTTATTTTTTATTTTATTTTATTTTATTTTATTTTATTTTGACTGTCACTCTTTTTTTTTTAATAACTGTGTTTTGGTTTAGTTTTGGAACATACTATTTGAAAACAGTAAAACTGCGGAGTCTGTTAATATCACATATTTACCATGAATTGGGTATTAAATTGTAATATTAAAATCAAATGTCATGTAAATGGATCTCTCAAATGACATATAACAAAATATATTTGTTTATCCATTCCTTAATTAGTTCAACAAAGAGCAGTGTCACTTTTTAATCGGGTTGCTGTACAGAGAAGAAAATGTTTTCCAGTTTATTTTTGAATTGTGGTGTTGTTTGACCTGAGGTCATAACAGTATAATAAATCACTCGATATGGACTAATATCTGCCCTCTCTCTTAAGAGGCTTACATGCCCAAAATAGAGGCTTTGGTGTGACAGCTATTCTATACAGATCACAGCTGAAATGTTAGTATTTTTTGTGTGATTCTTCTTACGTGACACATGAAACAAAAAAATATATAGTTTTTAAATAAAAATATTTTAAAGTGCCCCTATTATGGGTTATGAAAGGTTCATATTTTAGTTTTAGGAGTCCCCAACAACCGGTTGACATGCATGCAAGGTCAAAAAACACTTTCATTGTCTTATAATATGCATTTATTTTTACCTTACTTGCTCAACGACTCCCAAACGATTCGTTTAACGATTCATTTTTCCAAACCCCTCCTTTGCGTGACGCTAATCGATCGGTGATTTGTCCGATTGGTCTTATTTTCATTTCATCTTGCCTGTAATGCCTGATAAAGCAGCGTTTGTGAGCGCAGTGCTGCTTTGTTTACAGCCGTTACCGGGGAAACAGCTATTTTACCACTCCAACAGCGGCACCTAGTGGCAAAGAATGAATTTGCATTTTCATTCAGACCAACACGAAAAGACTAACAAGTGGGCGGGCAATATGCTAATGTTTCATTTTGACCTTAACATGAGAGGCTTGGGATTCGTTTTAAAAACGACTCGTTTCAATGATTCAGAGTCGACTCTTTCTTTTGAGAGACAATAACTTTATACACGGTGCACTTTCAGATTTAAAACTTGGCAGGATGTTTTCACTCAAGTAGAGCTGTTACACTGCATGAAAGGTAATTTTCAAAAATCCATAATAGGGGCACTTTAAAATATTTACTAGTGACATGTATGTTTAGGTCAAAAGACAACTGAACAATAAAATTTAAATTTTTGCTTTAAAATACAAATTCTTACAGTTGTAAGAAACACAGAAACATGAACATTATGTGAATGAAAAGCGTTTGCGTCACTGTCAGGGCAAATTCTGGTCTTGTGGAGCGGTACAATACCATCTGATTATGTAATGTGAAGATTAGGATTACTAACAGCTGGATTATATTGTGGATAATGATGGACAACAATATAATGGATACATTTTTCATTACATCTGTCATTTACGTCTGCTTTAAAAAGACTTATTAAACACAGGTTATTGAATAATTTAACATTAATGCACACCCTACATGAAAGAGAGAGCTGTGTTGCAGTATTATGTTTGTTGTTATATTTGATTTGCTTGACCAGTGCATGTTTTTCATGTTTCATTTGCTGTAAGATTGAAATAATTTGTTGAAATGATATAAAACAGTAATGCGGTCAAGACCTGGATTCGGTAGAAAACTATATATAAGTGTGTTTGTTTTCCCATGTTTGTGTGTTAGTAGAGTAAGTGTACATTGTCAGGTGTGTGTGTGGGGATAAAGAGGATGAGTGTTGAGCATTTATCTGCTCTTTGAGGGGTTAAACTGCACCACGTGCTGACCTCACATGGCAGGGATCAGACTAGCAGTGAGACAAGACAAATTGATAGCAATAGACAAAATGAGAGAGAGATAGACAAAGAAACCGTTTGTTGAGATGCTCTTTCGAATTGCTAGCATTTAATCTTGTACACTCTAAAAAATGCTGGGTTTCAAAACAGCCCAATTGCTGGGTTTGTCCCTATTTTACCCAGCACTGGGTTGTATTTAACCCAGCATTTTTTAGAGTGTACAGAGGAATAATAGTCAATGACTACTATTCAGAAGTTTGGTGTGGGTAAGATTTTTTAAATGCTCCCCAATGCTGCATTCAGTATAAACAGATATATATCATTATAAATGAAAATAACTACAGTATTGTAATATAATTTGAAATGGTTTTTTTTTCCTGTTATGACAGCTGAATTTTCAGCATCATTACTCCAGTTTTCTGTCACATGATCCTTCAGAATTCATTCTAATATGCAGATTTGAAGCCGAAGAAACACTTCTTCTAATTATATCAGTATTGAAAATGTTGATTTGGACAGTCCTTATTAATGCCTTCATACCTCCACATTTCTGTATTCAGACTCGGGTGTAATTTAGGAGTCTTTGAATTCAATTTGAGAGATATAGACACGGGATGTGAGTGACACGCTGTCTGTCTCTGTCACACTCCGTCTGCTTACTTTCTTCATTGCACACACAATTTAGAATGATTATTTTTGTTTGGTTGGTGGCAAAATGAAAAGTCCTTTTTTGGCTCACTGATGTGTCTAGTAGGGTTAGATCATTCCCTTTTTGAACTAACTTTATAATGTGTGTGCATATATAATGTGTCCTTTTTTTACATAGTGACATCCACTAGCAGGGGCTAACTGGGCTACGTTAACTAGCCAAACCCCGACCCCTTGGGTTTAATTCTTAAAAGGGAAGATTCACGACCACTGTTCTGACCTACTTGCAAGATACTTAACTGCTGTAGATTTCTTTGGGTAATACAGTGTTTGCTAAATCAAGAATGGAATGGAATGGTTGCGCTAATGGTTTGCTGCCAGCTTCAAGCTCTTTAGAAACCGCTAAGAATGCACTAAGGAAGAGAGGGAGAGACAATTATGAGTTGTTCAGAGAAATTAAAATATTTAGAGGTAGCAGGACTCCTGACAGCCTCAATGTTCGGAGAGACCTGTAATTAATTCCCCCTCCTCTTCTCCCGCCTCTTAATATAATTACTGTGTCTTTATATTGAATGTGATTGTGAAGAATTAGCCTGGTTTGTGCAAGGAAACTTTCTGCTTGGGTAGTTTAAATTGCATGAGCTTGACATTATTATTGTGAATATTAGGAGCTGTTCAGGCAAAATTTGAAGCGAAGAAACTGTTAACATTAAAGCAGGGTCCTTTTCAAGTTATACAGGTTTGGAATGGCATAAGGTGTAAATAATGCAAACGTTTTCATTTTTGGTTGAACTATACTTTTAATTCTGACATAAGCAACATGAACAAATAAAATAATATGCACATTTAAACAGATATGAAATCATGCATGTGTGTGCATAGGGATGATCTACTAAAGCAAACATCAAACTTGACATTACAGAGACACATTTAACTAGCCACCAGTATACAAGAGAACCTCACTACATAATTCCATTCCAAAAAAAAAGTCAATTAATAATTCAAAATTAAATTTTTATGATCCGTATAAGATATTTATGCCTATTTCCTCAGTTCACCCACCATTGGTAAGGCTATTTTTAGACTCTCCTCTAAAGGACACTGATGAAGTGTCTCGAACTCACAGAGAGGTGTGGGTGAATTGGGAGATTTCAGAATTGGTGCATTTCTTGATCATATTTGTTGATGGTCTGATCTCTATTTCTGTATCTCTATCTGTGGCCCAAGTGAGATCAGTCGTCTGGACCTGGGTCTGGTTGTGGAGGTGTGGAATAAAGGACTCATCTGGGACACCTTGATGGGAACAGCATGGATCCCACTTAACACCATCCGCCAATCAGATGAGGTAAGTGAGTACCACCAGCCAATCGGAAGGAAGAGAAATACACCCTCGACAGTCACACATCTCAGCTGTTTATCTGGTGAGGCATGAAAGTGCCACTCACAAGACGTTAAGACCATCTGAGTCAAGCTGAGGTGGCTGAAGTGGGTGGGGAATGCAGTGCAAATGGTGAGAATGACGAAAACATTGCCTGAATTGCTTCCAACTGGACACTTCTGGAATAACCCCATGTTGTCCGTCAACGGCGGTCAATTAAAGGAATAGTTCACCCCCAAATTAAAATTTGCTGAAACTTTACTTATCCTAGGCCATCCAAGATCTAGATGGGTTTTGATGGGAACAGCATGGATCCCACTTAACACCATCCGCCAATCAGATGAGGTAAGTGAGTACCACCAGCCAATCGGAAGGAAGAGAAATACACCCTCGACAGTCACACATCTCAGCTGTCTATCTGGTGAGGCATGAAAGTGCCACTCACAAGACGTTAAGACCATCTGAGTCAAGCTGAGGTGGGTGGGGAATGCAGTGCAAATGGTGAGAATGACGAAAACATTGCCTGAATTGCTTCCAACTGGACACTTCTGGAATAACCCCATGTTGTCCGTCAACGGCGGTCAATTAAAGGAATAGTTCACCCCCAAATTAAAATTTGCTGAAACTTTACTTATCCTAGGCCATCCAAGATCTAGATGGGTTTGTTTCTTCATCGCAGCAGATTTGGAGAAGTTTAACATTACGTCCTTGGCCAATGGATCCTCTGTAGCAAATGGGTGCCGTCAGAATGAGAGTCCAAACAGCTGATAAAAACAATCACAATGCAGCGAAAAGCTACACTAAGATGTTTTTAACTTCAAGCCGTTGCTTCTGGCTAAAATGTAAAAACCCATCTATAATGTTTTCTTCAGTGGAAAAGTTGTATCATCTGAATCAGGAGAGAAAAATGCGCAATTCAAGTACCGTTTGCAAACGAAAGCAGTTGAAAACACTGATGTGAGAGTCAGTGAATTTTAATGTTAGAAGACAAGGGATTTTCATTGGAGAAAGCATTATTATGGGTAATGGGCTGGTATTCAGCCTCGAGATGTGTTGGCGGCCACATTTACGTTTTCTGCAAAAAATATAAAAATGTAGTTGAATTAGTTAATGCGCCCCTCATGATTTTATAAATTGACAGTGAAACAGATAGTCAAAGTCCCCCTGTTGAAAAGAGATCCCTTCTGACTTGAAACCTCCAAAAGGTGTGACCCTGGACCACAAAACCCAGTTATAAGTCGCTGGGGTATATTTGTAGCAGTAGCCAAAAATACATTGTATGGGTCAAAATGATCGATTTTTCTTTAATGCCAAAAATCATTAGGATATTAAGTAAAGATCATGTTCCATGAAGATATTTTGTAAGTTTCCTACCGTAAATATATCAAAACTTAATTTTTGATTAGTAATATGCATTGCTAAGAACTTCTATAATGTTTTCTTCAGTGGAAAAGTTGTATCATCTGAATCAGGAGAGAAAAATGCGCAATTCAAGTACCGTTTGCAAACGAAAGCAGTTGAAAACACTGATGTGAGAGTCAGTGAATTTTAATGTTAGAAGACAAGGGATTTTCATTGGAGAAAGCATTATTATGGGTAATGGGCTGGTATTCAGCCTCGAGATGTGTTGGCGGCCACATTTACGTTTTCTGCAAAAAATATAAAAATGTAGTTGAATTAGTTAATGCGCCCCTCATGATTTTATAAATTGACTGAGTGAAACAGATAGTCAAAGTCCCCCTGTTGAAAAGAGATCCCTTCTGACTTGAAACCTCCAAAAGGTGTGACCCTGGACCACAAAACCCAGTTATAAGTCGCTGGGGTATATTTGTAGCAATAGCCAAAAATACATTGTATGGGTCAAAATGATCGATTTTTCTTTAATGCCAAAAATCATTAGGATATTAAGTAAAGATCATGTTCCATGAAGATATTTTGTAAGTTTCCTACCGTAAATATATCAAAACTTAATTTTTGATTAGTAATATGCATTGCTAAGAACTTCATTTGGACAACTTTAAAGGCGATTTTCTCAATATTTAGATTTTTTTTTGCACCCTCAGATTCCAGATTTTCAAATAGTTGTATTTCGGCCAAATATTGTCCTATCCTAACAAACCATACATCCATGGAAATCTTATTTATTCAGCTTTCAGCTGATGTTTAAATCACAATTTGACCCTTATGACTGGTTTGTGGTCCTTGGGTCACATTTGTGTGTTTTATTTGCTGCAATACCTTCATGCTCTCTCTCTACACTGCATCTCTGGGTCAGAGTTGGCATGACGCCTTACAGGTCTCTCTGTCTCTCTTTCTTTAGGAGGGGCCTGGAGAATGGACCTCACTGGATTCTGAGGTTCTGATGAAGGAAGATGAGATATATGGCACTAAAAACCCCACTCCTCACCAAGTGCTGCTGGACACACGCTTTGAGCTCCCTTTTGGTAGTCCACATATAATAGAATAGAATATGTCTTTTTTCTTTTCTTTTTAGATTTACCTTTTCTCAGACCTCTTAGAACAGATTCTGAGCAGTTCCTTTAACTGCCACATATACAGTGGCCACGAAACTAAATTCATACATTTTTAAGTGACTTAAGTACTTTTTAGAGCCACTGTATGATATAAAATATCTAAATGAATCGGGAGAATTTAGAAGACGTAAATGGAGAACATCTGAGGAAAAAAAGAGTGGAAGCAAAGGGTGCTGATGTATTTGTGATGTTGCTGCAGTAACCTCTGTGTCTCATGCCATATTAAACACTGTGAATACAGAATTGAGTGCTGTGTGGCCAGAAAAACTGGAAGGGAGGAGCAAGAGATGCATTGGAACAGTGGAAGCTGGAGTTTTATCTAAAGATATCTATAGACTTTCTTTTCGCCTTATTTCTGTATTATTTGTTTGCTTTGTGCAGATATCCCTGACGACGAGGCCCAATACTGGACTAAAAAGCTGGAGCGCATCAACTCTATGAGGATACATGATGAGGTACAGACTGTGTGTTTAGATGGAGTAGAGATCCGTGAATATGTACAGTAGAATAACATGGTAATTTGATGGGAATGGACAAGAGTTACCACTATTCATCTTAAAAAAAATAATGAATTTTTTTTAGATTTGGGAGTATGGTGAATTTCATATTTGAAATATGAATTTAACATATTTTTTTGTATTAGGGTGATTTTTTTTTTTCACATCCAACAAATGGAAGTCTATATTGTTTTTTTGGGTTCAGTGTCAGCTATTGCCTGAAAAAAATATCTCCGAACCTTTTCTTATATGTGACCCTGGACCACAAAACCAGTCATAAGGGTCAAGTTTTTCGAAATTGAGATTTATACATCATCTGAAAGCTGTTAGGATAGGACAATATTTGGCCGAGATACAACTATTTGAAAATCTGGAATCTGAGGGTGCAAAAAAATCAAAATATTGAGAAAATCACCTTTAAAGTTGTCTAAATGAAGTACTATATATGCGTGTCTTTGTGTATGTGTGTGTATATGTATGTATGTGTTGATTATATGTGTTGTGTATATGTATATGTATGTTTGTGTTGTATGTTGATTTGGAGCAGGTATTTGGTATTTTGCTCTCATCAATATTGCATTGGCTCTCCAAAAAAAAGGAATTCTGCAGTTTAGTTAAAAGAATGATCTTCTACTGCCTTCTGCTGTGAGCACTGAGCTATTGCAAGGGCCTTACAGTTATACTGCCAAAAGACCACTAAGATGTGCTGGAGGGGAAGATTAGTACACATGAACAACACTTCTGATTAGTCATGTATGATTCCTAGCTGACATGGTTTATTGTTATTTTAGCCAGTGTTATAAATAAGTAAAGTAAATTAATATGTTTAAGTAAGCCTCTATCTTAGACTTTTTGATTCACCTAATATATGAAAACACAGGTATTGTTGGCTGATGGCTTTTGACCTTTTTGTTAATTTCCCTTCTGTTTTTTATTTTTTATTTTTTATATAGTATTCACTGCAAGATGACGCACAGAGAAGACAGCTGCCCCCCGTGCCCTCCCAGTGCTGTAAGTGTTCTGTTTTCAGCCTTTACTGTGGGGAAAAAATTAAATTGTGACGAGTCCCCTGTAAACCAGTAGATGGCAGTAGTTTATAGCTTTTGTAATGCATTTTGCCCTGATGATTATTGCATTCAGACTTTTATGTTCTGTTTGTTGTATTAATATCGCAAATGTGTCGAGATTTACTTTTGCTTAAAAGGATAGTACACTCAACAAATGAAGATTCTGTCATCATTTACCTTCATGTTTACTTAAACCTTTATTACTTTCTTTTTTTACTTGGAACATAAAATACAATGTTAGACAGAATAACACTATGAAAGTCAATATTTACTTTCATTGTATGGAGTGGAAGTGAATACTCGCATCTCTAACATTCTGTGCATTTACTTTCTTGTTCATTCTACTTTCTTGCCATCTCAAACATTTACTTTCTTGTTCCATGGAAAAGAATGTCATACAGATTTGTAACAACATGAATGTGAATAAATAACTGCTGAATATTCATTTTTGGTGACCTACCCAACCGTGAAGTAATTTACTGAAATATTTGATATCATTTTGTAACAAAAAATACAGAAGCAGATTTATGATATCAAATAATTAAGAAAGCAGATATGCATGCAAACTCTTTAAAAAAACTCTCTGTGGGTTATGCAATTATATATTGCATCAGTAACACTTACAATAAGATTGTATTAGTTAATGTCAATGCATTGACTAACAAATGTACTGCTCGTTGTCAGTGTTAAAGTATTTATGGATCTTTCTTAAAGGGGACATCGGATGCCCATTTCCCACAAGTTGGTATGATACTTTAGGATCTTCATGAAATGTCTGCCAAATACTTTGGTTAAAATTCCTCAATGGTTCACTTTTACATCCAACTACAAAACATCTGCATTCCTTATGAGACATAGTTTTCTCTACAGCTGCTTGAGCGCAGAGAAAATGACGGACAGGGTACAACTGGCTGAGGGCAGAAATATGCTAATATGGGATAGTCCATCAGCGGTCATAGGCGGGGCCTGAGCAGTATGACATCATACTGCTCAGAAAATCAAAACGGCTAGATAATTGGGACTGTTTAGTTCTTTGGGGATTAAAAAAAAAAAGTGAATGGATTTTTGTCATTGTAGGGTGGTTGTCCCCAGACACTGCTAAGACACATTTATATGCACTATGCAAAAGCAAATTTTGCAACCAATGTCCCCTTTAACATGTGTTAGTACAACTGTTCAGTCTTAGTTCATGCTAGCTCAGGTCCATTAAATATTAACAAATACCAAATTTGGTTTTAATAATGTTTTAGTAAATGATGAAATGAACATTAAGATTAATAAATGCTTTAGACTTTTGTTTTACTATTAGTTCTTGCTCACTAATGTAGGTATTTAATGTTATCAAATGGAACCTTATTGTAAAGCGTTATCATTATATCTATCTTCTGCTGTTTAACTTTCTCCACACCACTAGGCAATTGGACATACTTTGGATGGAATGATCAGCAGAGTATGTACTTCATGTGTGTTGTAACTAATCATCATTTCACTTCCTTTCTTCTTTCTTTCTATTACCATTTATTATTTACAGAGAGAGTAAATAAGGTTCGGTTGGAGGTGCTTGTAATAGAAAATTTTATTTACATTACACAAATTCGCAAACAGATTCTGAGAGTGATTAAGTAAAATATTTAGGATTTATTAGTAATACACCAGAACGTAAGACACCAAGTTGTCTAATATGCGCTACCAGTCTAATGTGTTTGGACATACTAGACTGAATTTATGTTTGTCATCTTAAGGGGGGGTCATACTACACTTTTCGCTCCATTGACTTCCATTCATATAAATGCAAATGTGGGAGAGCGGAAACGCAAGCTCATGCGAAGAAGTTGTGACTAACAGCAGATCAAAACGTCAAAGCATGACCTTGTAGCTGAATTAAAAGAACAGAAATGTAGAACTGTAGTATTGGAGGAAAGTGAAGTAGATTGTATGGTTTAACATTTTGGACTTATTATTATTTGTTGAATTTCATGACCATTGCAGCGTCTGAGGAAATTTTTTCTGCTCAAATTCTAGTCTGACCGCAGCTTTAAATCTTTCGATGATGCTTATATTCTTTAAAATTAATTCTAATTGTGCCATATGGTTTTCATTTCAAAACTAACATTTTATGACAACATTTTTTATTTTATTCATTTTATTTTCATTGGTAACTTTACTATTATTCTAAAATTTGGAAAATAGTAATAATAACAAATGTGTTTGTGTGCCCAAGTTAATGACTAATAGTGTACATAAAACAAGATGAAGTTTAGTGCATATGCAAACTGAAAATTTCCACTGTTCTCCCTCCTTTCCTATTTTGGTTATTCATCATTCCTTCATTATGCATATATTTGTGCTTTATGCATTTAATTGTTGTGCATGTGGTTTGCATTTAGAAATGTGTAATTGATAAATAACATCTCCATTAACTTTTTTGACACCATAAGTTTAGCTTAAATCTTACAAAGATGCCTTTGATTTTTCCCCCCACCATTTTTATAATTTACATTAGCTTTCATGCAGTGTTGTGACAGAACCTTTTAAAAGTAAAAATAATCCATATAGTTTCTCATTTAATATATGAAGTTTTATGAAATAATACATTTTGTTTAAAATAATTTATGCTGGAGTATAGCATATACCACAATTATCACTGCTTTAGCATCGTCGTTGGAATCTCTGCAATCATATAATTTAATTAATTTAAAGTTTTAGGTAAAGTCCTCCCTGACCACACTTTACTCACTTCTGGATTTCATTGTGCTGTAGATTTTGACCATGACCATGACAGCGCTGTGGATGACAGGGACAGTGATTACCGCAGTGAGACACACAGCAGGCCTCCACGATACCACACCACAGCTCAACCCAATTCCTCAGTACATCAGTACCCTATTGGCCGAAGATTACAGAATCAGGCATTGTCAAAAGAGTCTAGGACAGACTCTATCCAGAGCTATGACTTGAATTATAGAGAAGGAAAGGAACAGAGGTATGTTTGAGGTAACACTTGATTACACAGATACATGAACAGCTTGGCATACATAATTTTGAAATATACTGTAGCATTACTCACCCATTATCTAAAAATCCTTAAAAAATATTATTATTTAAAAGATTACATTTATTTGAAGCAACCCTAAATAAGATTAGAGCCCGACCGATATATCGTTTTGCCGATTTTATCGGCCGATATGAGCCTGTCACCGATATATCGTATCGGCGAATATGCCGTCGATATGATTTTTTTTTTTTTTACAGAACATATAACGCAGATAAAATGCTTGAAATGGTGTAATTACTTAGTTTGTCCAGCAGGGTACTGTACTATAATATACACAAAGAATATCGGCCGATATATCGATATCGCCCTTTTTTTGCTCCCTAATATCGGTATCGGCCCAAAAAAATCCATATTGGTTGGGCTCTAAATAAGATACTATGATTTATTTTCAGATAATGTCTTGAATATACTTGTATTTTGTCTTTCTGCACAAACTTGTGAAAACAAGGGCAGTGTGCAAAAATCTGCCAATGCAGTAAGACAAAATGCATATATTCAAGATATGATCTATGAATAATATCTAAGAGTTGTTAAAACTAAATTTTAAGAATTACAACTATTAAGAGCCTGTATTAAGAATTTTTTTCAGTCAATTTAGCTCCAAAAATGTTCCGTTTTAGTTGTTTCATACATTCTCATTTTTCTGTCTGTGTTTTTATCCATCTATATATTTTGATTTAAGATTTTTTTTATTTCTCTTCCTTTTTGTTCTTCTCCTCATCCATGCTTTTGGCACTTTCACTTTATGTACACCAGATTTTCAAGTGGTACAGATGATGTCAGAATGATTCCAGTGGACTCCGGTATGGGAGTTGAAGACTGGGAGACCAAATACAAAATGAATGACAACATACTGGATGATTACCTGGAACCAGAGCAGAAAACGTGGGACGACGATGATGACACCAAGAGTGAAATTTATAGAATCGTGAGCAGCCCGGGTGACTCCAAAGGGAGTCGGTTTTACCAGACAGTAGAGTGTGATGCAATGTCCCCAGAAGAGGCTGAGGAGTATGACACATTAGAAAATCCCATCAGGAGAGCAGCCACAAGCAGCAGTGAGGTCCGTTTGGTCTGTAAGGAAGCTAGAAACTTTGAGGATGAAATTTCCCCTCCTGAGATTGCCATCATTCCTTCAATTAGGCAACTTCGCAGGACAAACCAAGCATCATATACAGAGGGGCTGTTGTACAAAACCAGGATGTGGGCCAAGAACTCATTTGAAGACACCCTTGAGAACTACACAATTTATTGTGAGGAAGAGGAAGCCAGAATGAGAGCAAGAAGTGAATATGGGTCTGTAGGATCTGATGAAATGCAATTCTCTCTTGGGTCTGAAGAGGAGCTAGATGATATGGCGTTTGTAGAAGAGGATGCACAGTACGAATATGACAGTTACTACAGTAATGCAAGAAATATTTCCTCTTATGATGAATGGTCACAAGGCTATTATGAACAACAGAGTAACATGGGGAATGATTGCACAAGGGGCCCAGATGAAATAATGTCACCTGTGCAGAAGCCAGATAAGGAGTATCATGATACAATGGACGAACTTCAGAATTTAGTTGACTCTGTGTCAGAATATCTGGCTGGAAGAGAGGAGGAAATTAGTAAATATGAATCAATGCAAAAATCTGTCACTAAAACAGAAACAGAGAGTGAAGAGAAGAAAACTGAGGGTAAACCAGCTGAGATGAAAGAGGAAAATGCTGTGGAACAAGGTATTGCAGGTGTTAAAAATGCCATGAGCTCTTTGTATATCTCAATCACAAATACTAAACCAGCAGCTGAAAATACAGAATCAACAGAAACTTCAACAAAAACTCCATCTCCAGTTCCTCCCCAGTCAGAGTCTGGTATTTCAAAACTGTTCTCTTTCATACCTAAATCAACTAGTAGTCCAACTCCTGTCGCTGTTGTACCACCTGCTAATCAGGAAACTAATGCAGACAAGAAGTTCTCTTTGCAGTCACTGTTGCCATTTCAGTCCCCAGAGGTCAGTCGACCAGCTAGTGCCACATCAGAGGCTGATGCTAAAAACATTGCTGATTCAAGTGGCTCTCAAACTCAGGACTCCACTCCAAGTCAGACACAAACAGTGGTTGATTCAGTGCTAGGAAGATTGAGCCCTTTCAGGCTTTTTGGAGACAAATCTAGTACTGAAACTGTTTCACAACCAAATATAACGCAGGGAAACACAGAGTCTAAAGAAGCATCAATGGACAAATCCAAAAGTTTGTCTTTAGAGGAATCTGGCACACAACCTGAGCACCAGTCCTCATGTGGGGGATCAGGAAGTGGCTCAGTAGAGCTCTTACCTGAAACAGAATCATCTGGCGAATTACCTGATTCCATGCCCAGAGGGGCTACACCCAAGCTAGTAGAGAGTAAAACTGAAGCAAAGCCTGCCAGTCAAACACCTGCAGAAGACACCGGATTCTTTAGCCCCTTTAAGAAGTCATTGAACTCACTCATATCAAACAATGCTCCTGACGATAAGCCAGCTGAGGTCCCCTCAATGTTTTCTATTTTTAAGCCAGCCGAGGCTCCAAAATCTGAGGATGTGTCTGGTAATTTTGGCAATAAATTAAAGTTCCCTTTCTTTTCCTCAGATGCTCCAGTCAATACTCAGGCACCTAAACAAGAAGGTGGTATGCTCTCTGGATTTCTAAAACTGACAACAGGTGAGGATCCCAATACTTCTAGACCTGGAGGACTCCAAGCTGGTGCTAAATCACCACTGTCAAGTCGTTCCGCACTGCTTGAAAGTGTTT
Organism: Sinocyclocheilus rhinocerous; assembly: GCF_001515625.1. Taxonomy (NCBI): domain Eukaryota; kingdom Metazoa; phylum Chordata; class Actinopteri; order Cypriniformes; family Cyprinidae; genus Sinocyclocheilus; species Sinocyclocheilus rhinocerous. The sequence goes on from NW_015639805.1 coordinate 116,054, forward strand.
CCAAAGGAAATGCAGATACTGGCTGGTTCTCCAATTTGTTCAAAGCAAGCTCAACTGAACCACCAAAGCCACAGACTGGAACATCAGCCTCATCAAAGCCAACAGCAACTACACAGATCATTCCCACTGTTGTTGTGAATCCTGAAAAACCTGCCAATGTTGAAGAAGCTTCTGCAGATATAGTTGCAGAAGAAGATGATGCAACAAAATGTCATAATGAGTGCATGTCTACTGAAAATCAAAGAGAGATTAAAAGAGATACACTGGATACAGACCAAGTTGACAGAAATGAAAATGAATCTAAACTTCAAGATAGATCCAATACCAAGCCAGATGACCAATGCCATTCAAAGACTCAACCAAAGACACAAAATGATGCACAGGCACAACCTCAGTCTCAGGGCTTGCTATCCGGTCTTTTATCTGGCAACAACAAGCCCCAAACAAGTTCTGGTCCTCCTCAACAGGGTGGATTACTCTCAGGGTTACTTTCCACTGTTACTGGTTCCCAAAACCCAAGCCAGTTTCAACCAGGGGCTGCATCTGCTCAGTCAGGAGGGCTGTTGTCTGGAATATTGAAAATGGCTGCCCCTGAAAGTTTAACCACAAGCCAATCAACAGGCCCACAACAGCAACAAACCTCCAATGAAGGAAACTCCTTTCAAGAATCACCTGCAACTGCTCAAAGCCACAGCCAGCCACAGCAGAGCACTGGAATTTTCTCTGGGTTATTGAAATTGGCCAGTGATACAGTTTCAAGCCCCCAAACAGCACCTGCCCAGTCAGCACCAAATCCTGAAAATCAAAATGTCCCAAAGCAAGGAACATTGGAAGGTGCACCCAATGAGCCCTATCAAGGAGCTTCACCTCAGCCTCAATCGGGAGGCTTCTTATCTGGACTTTTGAAGTTGGCTGCCCCTGAGACTGTCCCAGCATCTGGAGAGGTATCCCAGCCTCAGGAACAGCAAGCATCACAACAGAACAGTAATCAACAACCAAGTCGACAACAATCAGACACAAAGAGTCAACTGCCGCCCTCTCAGACACCGCCAATTGAACCACCTCCAAGTCAAACAGGAGGACTTTTGGGGGGGCTCCTCAAATTAACAGAGAGTGCTCTTGCAGGGTCACAACAGCCAAGTGGTTCTGGCAGTCAGCCTAATCAACAGCAATCCAGCAAACCAAATGCACAGTCACAACCACCACCTGCTACAGCAAGTGGAATGTTTTCAGGATTTTTGAACAAGCTAACAGCCCCAGAGAGTGTCCCTCAACAGCCACATCCTGGAAATAGTAGCCTGACCTCACAACAGAGCCCTAAACCCCCTGAACAACCACTACCTTCCCAGACAGGTGGCTTCCTTTCTGGCCTGTTTGGTATGAGTGCATCAGATGTTAATAATGCCAAAGACCCAGCTCCCCAGAATCTTCCACAGCAGGAGGCCCCTTGTTCTGGTCAACCTAATGCACAGCAAAGTAACAGACAAAACTTGCGAAGACAAAACCAAGTTCCACCTCAGCCGGTACCTCAAAGTGGACCAAGTGGAGTGTTCTCTGGGTTGCTTAATAAGATTGCAGACACCGCCACTGCACCATCCCAGGCACAAACCACACAGCAAACCAGTAGACCTGCTCCAAATGAAAGTGCCCCCCAGCAATCTTCTAGCCAACAGGGTGGGTTCTTTTCTGGGCTTTTTTCAACCAACCAGACACCAGCACAATCACAACAAGGACCTCCTGGATCCAGTCAACAGCAGCAGGGAAACAGGCAGCCTTTACAAAGACAGAATCCGATTCCATCTCATACAACATCAACCCCTGAACCATCACAAGGGGGTCTGCTTTCAGGCCTTTTCAACAAACTTGCATCAGCAGATACTCCAGCTCAGTCATCAACGTCTGGAGTTCAGCATAACCAACAAACAAGTAGGCCAGATGCATCAGGACAGAGTCAAACATCTACCCAACAGCCACCCCCTTCAAACCAGTCGGGTGGACTTCTTTCTGGTCTTCTGAAGATGGGTTCAGAAGCTGCAGCCCCTAAATCACCTTCTGTAGGACAGCAGCCACATCCTGCCTCTGGAAGCCAGATGCAAGGTCCGCAACGTCAAGGTCAGACTGTGTCACAAGGAGCAACACAACAGCAAAGTCAGTCTGGTGGTTTGTTTTCTAGCATTTTCAAAATGGCCACCTCGGATGAATCTGTGCAACAACATGCACAGTCAAGCAATCAGCAAGCAAATACATCTGTTCAAAGTGCCAACAATCAGCAAAATGAGTCTAGTGGCATAATCTCTGGATTTTTGAACAAACTTACTACAACAGCTGAAGTAACAATAGCAAAAAGTGAAGCTTCCCCTGATGAGAAACCAAAACAACAGCAACAAGACCGTTCTGGAATTAAACCTAGTCACGGACGTCCACAGATTCAGAGAGCCAAACCAGTTGAACTTATGTCCTCTGAAGATGGAGGTGCAGAAAAAGATCCAAAAGTTTCAGCACAAAAAGGTTTTTTGTCTGGACTATTTAGCAATGCCTCAGAAGAAGACACTTCATCCAAACTTCCTTCTCAAATCAAAGAACTGCCAAAAAGTAGTTCTAATAGTGGTGCAGGTATGCTTTCTGGAATTTTTAAATCTGGAGCTAATGAAAATGACACTTCAGCACAAAGTAAGGACTCAGAGAAGGGCTTCCTTGATCGACTAATGTCTAATCAGAGTAAAGACGAGTCCACTACTTCAGTTACCAGCAGTACTGGTTCAGAGTCGAACAATTTAGTGAGTGAAGCTTCTCATCAACCTGCTAACCTGCATCCTGCAGTGAAGTCCACCCAACAGTACATGGAGGAGATCCATAGACTCTTATATGGCACGTCTATTAATTATGGCTACCAAGATCTACTGTATACATTTGCTGTGCATGGTGTGATTCCCCCAGAACTGTATGAACATCAGTGTCTCATAGAAGCTCTTCTTTGGCAGCAAATTAATGATTATGCTCTTTTGGAGACGCTAGCAACACAAGTTCCAGACTTTTATTCTGCAAATCAAATGGAAATGCCATTATCCTCTGAACCTGTTGTAGAGACACCTGAATGGTGGAACTTGAAAAACATGGATCCTAGTCAATTCCATATACCCTCACATCCTTGGCAGGATGTTGTCAACCTGCCAGTTCAAAGTAGTCTTCCACTAGCAAATGGAGAGGATATTATTGTGTTTGACATGAGTAGCACAAACAAGAAACCCTGGGAAGGCTGTGACAATTTAAATGGCTTCAGTAATAAAAGAACCAAAAATACTCGGATGGAGAAAACCACTGTCATAAATCTCTCAACGGATGTACCAGCAAAAAAATATTTGTGCCAGTCAATGTCAGACTTTAGTAGCAAAAATGACTCAAAAATGACCCCAAAATCACATTTAGATTTGAAATTTGACTCAAGATTCTTCAGACGACTCACTGAAAAAAAGAGGCCATTGGATTTGACTCCAGGTGCAGTCGACCTCAGTAGCTCTGTAACTGCCAGTGAAGATATAGAGGATGACATGTTTTTTGAAGATTCTGAGTGGTACCAGCAGTGGCTGTCCTTGTTGGAGCAGGGAATGTGGTGGCCGGCTGAGGCAGGAGATTGTGGCTATTACGTTTACATGGATGAAGAATATATATACACTCTTTTGACTGATAGGGCTGGGAAGCACCTTTATGCATGTGCAACCCCAGAGGAGAGCCGTGTTTTAGAACAAATCACTGAAAATATTTCAAGTATTCTGCATAAAAAAGACAAACCAAAGATGACGCTCTGTGGTTTTAAAATACCTCTGTTCAATGAAGATGAAGTTCTGTGGATACCAGGAAAAAAACATTGTGACTCACAGCTCTTAAATGCTCCCGTTGATTTGTCTTCAGCTCTTCAGAAAGGAAACAGGATTATGAACATGAATCTTGAGCGGTTCTCCCAAATGTTTCAGACCTCCATAAATGCGCAGACAGAGCAACCTGTTGACTTCAGTGTGTACAAACTCAAAAAAGTAAAAATGGGTTCACAAGAGCCAAGTATAATTTTTACAGAGGAGCAACCTCAAGCAGCTGACCTCTCTAGGAAAGCAAATAACCCATGTCACGGAGGACCATACTGGATAAATCAGGATATTAAAGACCTTTTTCCTGAAGTATCTGTGCACCAATTCTCTTCTCCAATTACTTTTACTTCATCAGTGAGCTATAGAGAACATCCCTCAACTATAAAATCTTCAGTTCCTGAAATCAGGATAGGATATGTAGATAAGCCTGTTGACCAGAAAACTCAAAGTAGGCAAACTTTCAGTCCAATTTTTTCACCAAATGTAAACTTTGTTGAAAAGACAACTACTGCACCACAAACAGCTAAAAGCACAGCATTGGCAGGATCTACAATTACACCACAACCTCAGGCCACTTCTAGAAAACCTTCTGATCTACTGAATGGCAATGGAACTCGGCCTACATCAACTAGGAAACTTCCTGTAACACCAGCAAATTCAACAAAACAGGATGGGTTTACACAGCAGAGTGCAACCATTACACCACGAGTATTACCTACTCCACCAACCTCAGAACAAGTCACAACAAGTATTTCTTCTAAGCCTTCTGCTGCATCTCAGAAACACAAACTGGCAAGACAGCCATCACAGTCATCACGGTCTCCTTCATCAGAGAAAGTATCGAATTTTGATAGCTCTAAGACTGAAGAAGTTCCCTTGAAGCCAAAACCTTCCACCGTGATGTCAAATCAAAGACTATCATTGCCACCACCACAGAATTTACTTTTTAACAAGCCTCAAATGCCAGTAGACTCTCTTCTTTGTAGTAAACCTATGGATTTCTCAGGAACCTTGAGCAAAAAAGACAAAAGTAAGAATGAGAAAACGTCAACAGATACTGATGCTGAAAGGTCTATTCAGGATATCATTGACTTTACCACAACAAAACTAAAAGTTAAAAAGCAGAATGAAGAGACTTTTCACATGGGTGAGACAGCTGCTGTAGATCTTACTGTTGAGTTAAATGAGGAAGTGAAAGAAATCAATGTCACATTTCCAGCTCTAGAGGTCAGAAATCTTTCCATGACAATGTCTGATGTGCCTCTTGGAACTGTTTCTGCTCCGGCCTCTCCAAAAAGAAGACCACAGTACTTTCCTCCAGACAGTGGAATTCCCACAAAAAAAGACGGCTGTGGCAATAAAGCACCGATATCACCAAGACAAAAACCCCGGCTTGCAAGACAAGTCTCAGATCAGGTGTCCCAGGCAAGCAGTATTCAAGTAAGCCCTGACAGAGTCCTGGTGGATTCACCCTTAAAGGTAGCGTCAAAGTCGGCCTCAACACCAGTTAAACTTGATTGCCTCGAGGGAGGCCCAATTAAGCAAATTTCCAAACCCAGCCAAGTGCCAACTTCCATACCTCAGGCACCATCACCTCATATATGTCCTGAAATAAAGACATCACCATTGTTAAGCCCAGCATTGCACATATCTGCTCAAAAGAAACAAATTGGCCTCACAAGGCAGACTTCACTTGTTAGTGAATCCATGAGAATGAGTCACATGACTGGACAGTCATATAATGTGAACACTGCTCCAGCTAATTCAGTCAAAGCAACACTAGATATGACTTTAAAGACAGCCAATAAGCATAAGGAGACAGTGATCACTGAGACTTCAGCAACTGAAGCAGTACCCCTTGTAAGAAGCAGACGGGCATCAGTCACAGAAATTAATACACATTCTGTTGGTTTGCCTTTGCTTGTAGAGCCATCAGCACCAGAGGTGAATTTTATCCTACAAAGGCATCAATCATTACCCCGGCTCTTATGTAGCGAATCCAGGTTTTTCCAGGAAGGTCCTGTTTTACGCAGCCAAAACCATATTTGCAACAGAACTGCAGGTTTGCCAGTGCATCCATCTCATTATCATCAAACAGCAACTGCTCCAGCAAATGCAATAAAAGCTACATTAGATATGTCTGCTAAATCAACTACTCATTCGACTGTGGTTACTGAGGCAATTCAAAAAGAAGCACTGCCACTTGTGAGAGCGAGATCAACATCAATCCCAGATTGCAATGAAGAGCTTGTCGGATTGCCTTTGCTTATTGAGCCATCAGTGCAAGAGAAAAGTCTTATCCCACAAAGGCGTCAATCATTACCACATGTCTCTTCTAACGACTCCAAGTTTTTCCAAGAAGACCCTGGTTTACCCTGCCAAAATCGTCCTTATATCAGAACTGCAAGTTTGCCAGTGCAACTTACTCATTGTCATCAAATAACAACTGCTCCAGCAAATGCGATTAAAGCTACATTAGATATGTCTGCAAAATCAACAGCTAGTTCAGGTGTGGTGACTGAGGTGGTTCAAAAGAAAGCATTGCCACTTGTGAGAGCAAGATCAACATCAATCTCAGATGGCAATGAGGAGGTTGTTGGTATGTCTTTGATTGTGGACGCTCCAACACAACAGCGGAAAAATCTTCTCATGAGTTGTGAATCACAATCGAATGTTAGACAAAGTGATTCTTTACAACATGTGGATGTGAAAACATCCCAGTTAAATCCAGCCTTAAGCCGACAAACACCTAGTTGGCAAGCAGCTTCTGCTCCAGCCAGTGCAGTTAAAACAATTGTGGATATGTCTCCAAAGCCGATTGAAAAAATCAAAGAGGAAAAGCAAGAGTTATCTCCAATGCCATTGATGAAAAGAAAAACATCTGCTACTGTGATTGCCACAGGGACATCTGCTGGTTTGCCTTTAATTGTAACACCCTCTAATTCCCAAGAAAATCTTATGTCAGAGTCCTCATCTCCATCACAAGTGCAGGAAACACTGAAAGAAAAGAATAGTGGTACTTTAAGCCAGCATTCCCTTGAAGTCAGAAGCATCTCTGCTAAAGTGGGTTGCTTTCAAAGCAAAGGTCCTACATTACAAATAGCATGGCAATCATCTCTTTTAGGACAGCCCAACAGAATACCCACAGCACCAGCTAATGCAATCAAGGACATAGTTGACATGTCTCCAAAACTCTTGTCAGATCCAACAGAGGTTTGTGGAGAAGTTTTGACTGAAGCTGGTGTGCTGTCGCTTGTAAAGACAAGACCAACTACTGATGCTGAAGTATTAAAAGGGCTAGCTGGTGTACCTTTACTGGTCGAACCTCCTTTGCTTCTTAAACTAGTTCGTGGGCAAAGCAAATTGCCTGATAAAATGTCATCTTTCTCTTTGAAATCAACTATAGCTCAAGGAACAAAAGGACCTTCGGCACCAGCTAACACAATTAAATCCACTATTGATATGTCTGTGGGCCGATCAACCTCTATGGTGTCTGAGGGATCAGCAGGAGAAATGCTTCCAAGTGGAGTAATGTCTCTTGTCAAAGATAAAGCAGCCAACAACAAATATTCAAGAAAAGACTCTGTAGGAATGCCATTAATAGTTGATTCTTTTTCATGTTCTGAGCAGGTCTCTCAAAAAACATCACCTTTTATATCATTACTAGAGGAAAAAGGTAATCCACACCAAATGCAATTATTGAATGGACATCATACTACAGAACCTTTGTTGCGCCAACAGATCTCTACCTATCACCGAAATGGAATCCTCTCAATCTCAAAGACACAAACTGTAGAATCTCAGCCCTTAAGCAAACCGATAGATTTCTCTGTCATTGTTTCACCTACAAAGCGCAACTGCTCCTCTGTTCTGCAAAATGGCCATCCTGTGGATTTTACTAGAAGTGAAGAAGAGAAATCAAGGATTGGAAGCAGATATCCAAAAAATGGTAGTAGCACTTTTAAGAAATCCTATGTTGGGGCTGTTGACCTGACTGCTGACATAATGATTGACGTAAATAGAAACAAAAGTGGTGATGATGTCAAAGATCTTTCATCTCCAAGGACTACTAGCATATCCACTCAGAACACCTCAGCATGTACAGCAGTTATATATGCCACCACAACAAATAAGAAAGATTCTTATCAACAGATATTGGCCCCCCAATCAAAGAATATAGCTAAACCTCAAGCATCATACCCATCTTTTCAGTCCAGTGTGCCTACACAAATGGCAGATATATCCGATCAGATGAAAAGTCATTTGCACAGAACTGATTTGCATATCTCTAAACCTTCTGTACAACTAAAGAAAGAACAACGTGAACCTGCTGAACCAACGAACACACATCTTTTGAATAAGGAGCTTCCATTTGCAAGCAATACGAGTGTTGATCCACATGGCTCTCATCTTTCTACACAAATCAGTAATTCATCTAAAATAGTGACCTTCAGTGACCTGCCCCCAAAATCTATGCCTCACATAAATTGCTCAGAGCATAAAACTTATCAGCAAGTAGCTCAAAGATCTATCATCAGTAGACAGGTGGTAACACACCAGTCAATTTCCTTGGCCTTAACTGAGAATGAAAGGACTGAACCATTTTTTACTTCAGCTGCTGCTGCTTCAACTACAGTCTCAAGACCCAAAGGTATTATCAAACAATCAACAGTGGAAAGCTTTGGAGAAGATTGCACCTCTCAGAGTGGGACAGCTACTTTTATTGGAAAGCCTTTAGCATTAGACAATACACTTGTTCAAACTTCAGTTGCTCCAGTTATATCAGTTCAAGATGTACCCATACCTGACCATGGTTTGTCACCTAATATTGTGTCTACTGCTGCAAGCCTGCCAGTGTCGACTTCTGCCATTGTACTAGAATCAGTAATTGTTGTACCAACAAGTACAACAAACTCTCAAGTTTCCATGGCATGTTCAAGACCACTTTCAACAAGTCCTGCTGTCACAACAAGTGTTATGGATAGTTGTGAAGTCTCAAATTCAAGCCCAACCACAAAGATGTCAGTCAAAGGTTTGATGTCATTGTTCAATGAAGCAAGCTCACAGCCAGCATCAGCTATCTCACAAAGAAGTGATAAAATGATACCGTCAATTGTCAAACCGTCACAAAATGTTTGTATTCAGTTTAACCAAGGAATGACAACATCTCCAAATCGGACAGTGACGAAAACAGCAGGCATGTCGGTGATCAGTGGAACCATACCATCTATTGTTAAAGCACATGCATCACCATCCTTAGTTGATCCACCCACAGTGCATCTTCCAAGTCCAGCAAGTACTACACCACCTTCTGTAATAAGACCACTCTTTGAACTTAATGAAGTTTCACCAGTTCCAGCTCAAGTTTTTCCCACAGACCAGCCTTTAACAAAAAGTGCACTCATACAACATAACAAAACAACCGTTCCTCAGACTGAGGCATCTGCTCAAAGCTTGGCTCCAACATTTAGTGGCACAATTTCTCAGCCAATGAATGTTTGTATTATTCCAGCAGAGACACAGTCTCAAGAAAATATTTCTGGGAGCATCCCCTTTCCTGAAGTTTCAGTCACAAGTGATAAATCCACGAGCCCTGCTACATCTTCCTGTGTGTCTACAGTTACTCCCTTAACTCTTAAAACACAATTGAAAGAGATACCATTTATGGTTATGTCTTGCAACCAGACTGATGCAGGCCAACCATATGAAATGTCAACTCAACATCATTCTGCTACAGTCAGTGGATGTGATGCCCAGCATATGTCAGTTCAAGCCACTTCACAGTTCTCTGTTCCTCAAACAGCAGCAGTGTCTCAGTCTGTTTCAACACAAGATACTGTGGTGGACAGTGTTAGTCAGTTAGATGTTACTCCCCAGCAGCTTGTTTTGTCTAAGATGATGTCTATTGAAGAGACACCATCTTTCATTCAAGTTTCACCCACTGAGCTAGAGGGTCGATCATTAGTCATTTCTGGTTTGGGCCCAAGAAAGATGCTTATACCTCAGATCATGATTTCAGAGGCTAGCAGTCCTGAAGACTGTCCTAGTGAGGAAGATACAGTGACAGATGGACCTGATACAATAGAGAAAGATGATCCTATCATTGACAACACTCCTATGGAAAGCACTGATGGTTCTCAAGACATTTTAGCTATCAAGGTTGTGGAATCTCAAGAAACTGACAGTCAGAGCATAAAAATGAATCTCTCTAATATGGTGGCATCCCTAGAGGCTCTAACAGAGGTTTCAGAGATTAAACATGATAACTCTATTGATGTACTCACCAATTCTGATGTATTTTCAGCACTGTTAATACCAAGCACTGTTGAACAAAATGAGAGTATCTGCCCTGAGGCCAGCTCTTCTGAAAAAACATATCCTGATGATGATTACAAGAAGGGTGGCCATGTGTCTAATCTAGAAGATTGTGCAAACACAGAATCAGCAATGTGTAAAGAGAAAATAAAAGATCACGAGGTATCCTCTAAAGTAATGTCTGACAAATTGAGTATCATTTCTGGACCAGTGTCCTCAGGAACAGAAAAGCTACCATCAGAAGACACTCTAAAAACCTCTAAAGTAATGTCTGACAAACTAAGTATTACTTCTGGACCAGTGTCTTCAGAAACAGAAAACGTACGATCAGAAGACACTCTAAAAACCTCTAAAGTAATGTCTGACGAACTGAGTATCACTTCTGGACCAGTGTCCTCAAGAACAGAAAACGTACGATCAGAAGACACCCTAAAAACCTCTAAAGTAATGTCTGACAAACTGAGTATAACTTCTGGACCAGTGTCCTCAGGAACAGAAAACGTACCATCAGAAGACACCCTAAAAACCTCAAAAGTAATGTCTGACGAACTGAGTATCACTTCTGGACCAGTGTCCTCAAGAACAGAAAATGTACCATTAGAAGACACCCTAAAAACATCTAAAGTAATGTCTGATGAAGTGTCATCAGGAGCAGAAAAAGTAGACACTCTAAAAACCTTCATATCAAAATCTGAACCAAGTACAAAGGAAGTGAAAGGGCAGAGTTCAGGGCCTGCAAAAGCACATGAAGAGGCAACACCCACCAGCACTGAACCAGTTTCTTCTTCCACAGCTGTTGAAGAGCAATCTGGCAAAGGCATATTCTCACTTTTTGGCACTTCATCTTCCGGTCAAACTCAGCCTCAGAGTGGACAGTCCATACTAGGAGGGATACTCCCTGGGTCATCATCCTCTAAAGAAATACCAGGTACAGGATTATTCTCAATGTTTGGAAGTTCTGCTCCTCAAGCAACCCAAACACCATCTGCACCTAAAGAGCCACCTGGAAAGGGCTTATTTTCTATATTTGGTGGATCTGTTGCTCAGCCACAACCTGACCAGCAAGGTTCACCTATGTCTGGCCCAAAGGATCTGCCTGTAGGACCAAGACTACCACACATGCCTACTCCAAGGATGGCTCCAGGACCTGGACCACCAGGACATGTTCCAAGAACTACATCAGGACCTGCACCAAGGGGTCCAACTCCAAGAGGGCCCACTTCCAAAGAACCACTGGGCAAAGGACTATTTTCTGTGTTCGGTGGGACTTCTCAGCCGACAGCACCAACAGGGGGAACTGCTGCCAAAACACCTGGATCTGGATCCTCAATACTTGGAGGTATTTTGCCTGGTTCTGGGGTCAAGGAAAACAATGGCCCTGGTTTATTTTCCATGTTTGGTGGAGGTAGTTCTCAATCCCAAGCACCAACTGATGCTGCTGCAGCCGAATCTACCAATAAGGAATCAACAGGAAAAGGATTGTTTTCCATGTTTGGTGGGCCAAGTCCCATGGCAAGCTCTGAACCAGAAAGTCTCTTTAAAGTACCTTCTGTGTTCTCATCAGATAAAACAAAATCTACTGGATTCAGCCTCATGTCTTTTGTGGATAAGAAATCTGATTCAAAACCTGCAGATGCATCCACTGTAAGGGCGGATTCTCTCACATTCTCTCACTCTCACAATATAACACCCCCACCTTTAACTGATGCAATTACAGATGAAAATACATCAGTTGGGGCTAAAGAAGAGGTTCCTGCAGAGATCACCTTTGAACCTCCTGGCAAGAAGGATGAGAAACTGAGTGATGAAAAGAAGGAAGAGTCTACGAATGATATAGGGAGGACTGATGAAATGCACTCTGCCATAAATGATGATGCAAAGTCTGAAATGGTGACACTAATAAAAGAGACTGAAGAGGTTGCACCTCTGACAGAGAAACAAACTGAAAAGGAAGAAACTTCAACGGTTGACAAAGTACATGAGGAACAAACCATTAATGAGAAACTTAATGAGGAGCTGGACATGAAAAATGACAAAGAAACTATAGCCACTAGTTCAGAGAAAACTGATTATGTGACACCAATAAACGAGACGGAAGAGATTGTACCTCTGGCCGAGGAGCAGTCTAAAAATGAAGAAATTTCTGTGGTTGACAAAATATATGAGGAACAAACCAATAATGAGCAACTTAAAAATGAGGAAGTGGATGTGGAAAATGACAAAGAAACTGTAGCCACTGGTCCAGATTCTGACAAAGGTTTAAACCAACATGTGCTTGAAAAATCATCAGAGCAAGAGAGAGTTTTAGAGCCTTTTGAGCTTGAGAAACCATCAGAGGTCTCGTTAGAATCTGAGAAAACTGTAGAGCCTGAAAAATCATCTGAATCACAAGACCCAGTGCAGAAAAACCTGGAATCAGAAGAATGTGTGGAACTGGAAAACTCTCAGGAAACTAACAAACCTCAGGATTCTGAGAAACCCTCAGAAAATGAGAAAGCTCTCACTGAAGGAACAGGGAAAGTTGATGATGTACAAATAGCAGACAAAATTTCAGTTGAATCTGAAAAAGACATTGTATTGACAATTTCTGACAGCCAGCAAGCAGACCTTAAGGAAAAACCAGATGAAATCACAAAGTCACAAGAATGTGACAAAACATTAATAGTGGCAACTACGCAACCATCTTTAGATCCTCAGTTGATTTCTTCTGTTCAGCAGCATCAACAGCCCAAACGAGACACTGTTGTACCTCAGCCAGGAAAAGTGGGTTTTCCTGCTCAGCCAAGACCAAGAATGGCAGGACCTTTTTGTCAGCCCAGACCTGGAATGCCTGAACCAAGAGGACCTAGACCTGCCATTTCTAATCAACCAAGACCAAGAATGCCTGGATCTCAAAGACCCCCAGAGCCTGCTGCATTTTCTGGGTTTATGTCAATGTTTTCTGGCCCAAGTGCTCCTAGCAAGCCAGCGACTTCTAGTTTCTTCTCAGTGCCACAGACCTCTTTCTTCAAGTCATCACCACCTTCTGAACCAGCACAACCACAACAGCAGAAGAGCTCATTTTTTAATCTTCCAACCAGCCTGCCAACGGACTCCCTCACAGATGATCTGTTCGGATTGTTTAAAGGTACAGAAGCAGCAAAATCAGATGAAACCAAGCTGTCAGAGAAAGGTCATGATGGAACACAAGACTCTAAAGAGCAAATGAGCCTCACTGCTAGTAAGTCAAGTGCAGTCTCTGAACCTGAGTCAACTGTGGCAAGCACTGAATTAGTAAATAAAGAACAACTGAAGCAAGGTGATTCAGAATCATTAAAGCTTGTTGAAGAGCAAGAGGTCAAATCTCCAGATGAAACAAAATATGAAAGCAAGGAAATCACTGAGACGTCTGAAACTATTCACACACAGACATCTGAATCGGGATTACCCTCAAAGGTACCACCAGGAGACAAAGAAACCCCACCATCAACACCCAAAGCAGTAGTTGAAGATAAACTACCAACCTCACCACCTTTGAAAGGTATCTTTGCTTTACCTGGTTTGTCAACATCCTCTCTCGGTGGTTTGATGTCTGGTGCAGCAGAGACAGCCAAACCTTTCAGCTCTTTTTTTGGCTCTTCCACTCCTGCCCCTTCAGTCAGCACCAACCCTTCACGGCCACAAGCAGAGAGCAGTGGTCTGCTTTCCGGTTTTAAAGGTTTGTCTGCGGGTCTCTTCCAAGAAGAGAAGTCGACTTCTGCAACGGAAGAGACAATGTCTTCAATGTTTGGAAGGAAAATTGGCTTCCCATGGCAAAGTTCACCCCCTCAGACCCCTCCTGCCAACCAGTCTAAACACCCAGACTTGAATCCTGAAGAAAATGATGAACCAGAGGCTGATAAATTGTCACCTGAATCAGAGGTCACAGGAAGTGCAGATTCCAGTGATGCAGAAGGACCAAGTGACAACTCTTCACATAAGCAGCCAAACTTTGACACAAGACCAGAGAGTCCGACAGCATTTAAACAAGGGGCTTCCTGTCTGGAAGTAGAACATGTGGACAAATCCCAAATTTCCCAAGATTGCATAGACAAGAACAAGGACCCTCCTGATACAGATTCCAGTGCAGAAAAGCCATCAGAGAGCCTTCAACAGCAAACCTTTGATAAAAGGCTAGTAAAATCATAATAAATGGCTATTCTAAGGCCATTTATTATGGTTTGTTGTGAACATTACCCTCCATCTTTCAAATATATATTAATTTGTTATTAATTATTATTCATTTTATTATTTATTCCTGTTATTGATCATTTTATTTTGGTTTCTTACAGTCTGTCAAGACAATACATAAACCAAATAACATTACAAGAACATTGCTTGCTCCTTTAATTAAGAATCATTTAAATAACCACTTAATCCATTAATCCTTTAAACTGAACTTACATTTTAAACATTAGAAATCACTGCTACTTATCTAGTGTTCTAATAAATTAAAATTAGCACTTTCCCCAGTATGTTTATTCAACTTTTTCCCTAAGATTCTTCATACTGCATTACTCTAATGACCTAATTGACTTCTTACCCAAACGGATTTTATTTAGTTTGAGACTAAGTTCAATCTGTTTTGGAAGTGACTCCCGCTTGTTTATTCAGTTCCTTAAAAAATACCACATTGAGCCAGTCAGTCTTAAACCTGTGCAGTTATTCTAGAATTCGTTTGATAATTGCATCTTTGTGTGTTCCTTCGCCAGCCCGGTGGACAGTTCTCGATTAGGGTCTTCTGGAAACCTTAGCCAAGCAAGTTCCCAGTTCAGCTCTGAGCCAGAAGAACAAAGCTATTCAGATGCTCAGATCAGGCCTTCTGTTGTTGCTCAGCCTCTTCCAGCCTCAGATGACACCGAAAAAGGGGAAAGAGAGATATTAGCAAATGTGGAGAAAGAAGTACAGGGAGGGAGTGTGCCCAAGCCTGTTGCTAATCAAGGGAGAAAGCCAGAGAGGCAGCACAGGTAAGTGTTGCACATCGAATAGATGTGAATAGAGGATGGGTGAATAAATCTAGAAAAGACTAGGAAAGGGGATACAATCATATGAAACCTAAAAGCTAAGCTAGTATTTAAATAAATGGGAAGTACAATGGTAAAGGTGTATTGTTTGACCTTGATTGATGAACTGTAATCAAACTTTGTAATAATTAAACATTTAAACAATTATATTTATTTAATTTAATTTTTTTTGTTAGAGATAGAGGGTCAAATAAAGGTGATAAATTATATCAGAATCATGTTTTAAACGTTTGTTTCTGATCTGCATTTATGTAAATACAATATCTAAATTTGAGTTTTCTTGCCCTTAAGTTCATGTCTCTTAGCTTTGAGACCATCTATATGCTTATAAGGTGACAAATTATATGTAAATGTATAATATACTCTTCCAGGAAATGAATCAAAAGCGTAGTTACAGCGAGTGATTTCAGCCACATGGTTTTATGTCATTTAATTGTGTTTTTTTCAGTTTCTTTGAGGATGGACCACCTCCTTTCTCTCCTTCCCGCCTGCGCTGGTTGAAGGCCATCAATAAAGTCAGAGTGAAGCTGCATGAGGTAGGAGGGAGAGAACAAAACATCTCTCACCTTTTCAAACAGTTAAAAAATAAATGATTATTGTTTGTTGTCCTCCTCTTCCTCACCCTTTCACTTGCTTGCTCTCTTGATATTTATCTAAACTCAACAATTCCTGGTTCTTTTCCCTTCTGTTGTTTGGTTGATTGAGATTCACATGACAAATTCAAAGTCACAGGCTGCTGTTGGGAATGAAAATCATGACAATCAGTTATTTCTAATGTTTATTCTATTTGAATGGCCTGTATTTATAGGGTAAGATGAAGAAATATGTAGAGTTTTATTTTTGAAAATGACTAGTTTTTGTAATGTACACTGTTTTGTTTGTAAAATAAGTTTAGAATTTTTTACAGCTCTTTGCTGTTGAGTTATCATGTTTGTGTTGTGTATTTGTTTTGTTTTTTTGATGCCTTGTGTGTTTATGTATGTGTGTGTGCTAAGAGAGATTCAGATTGATTGTAAACAGCCACTGAATGTATCTGTCATTGTAAGTGTCTGCTTACTTTCTTAAGCTTTTCCCTGAGTCCTACTCTGGTTGCTTTGGTAATTGAAAAAAATGTGTGCCACCCAGTATGCTCTGTTATTGTTTAGCTGTGGTCTAATTTGAATTTGAGAGTTTTTATTTTTTTATATTGCTTGACGTGCTCTGCTGGAAAGGCTGTAGGGTGCTTGTCGCTGTGACTTAAATCATCCCACAGTACTAGATGATTGTTAATCCTGCAGGGAAGGCTTTTTTAAAATGAAGACGATTAAATGATTCAATACTACTTGAGGTTTTTGGTGCAATGTAAGGACTGTCAGTAGTTCCCTAACCCATTATACAAAATAGGATATTTGAGACACCTTCAAAAGGTCATTTAAAGAATCTCCAATGGGTTCCACCAGTGTGACATTCTGAGAAATGCCTCAATTTTCTCTCTCTCTCTCTCTCTCTCTCTCTCTTTATTAACAAATAACATTGTCAGTGCAGAGGTTGTCATATAGAATTAGCATTGTGTCATAGAGTGGTCTTTAGAGACAAAAGGTGGAGAGGGCAGATTCAGTAGGTATAAGAAGAGAGGAGAAATGGCAGTGACAGAGATGACTCTCTTGGTACATCAAAACATGCTAGCAACTGGAGCCCATCACTGTATTTGTTTATTTTTTTAAACAATAGCAGTGTCACTAGAGAAATCAGATAATGGGAGAGAAATAATAGGTTAAAGAAACAATCAAAATAAATGCCATAAGAAGTGTACAATAAACATGTAAATTCCATACATGCATAAAAATTTGTAGATAATGTAAATGAAAGCCTTTTTCTGCCTCAGAGTAAAAAAAAAAAAGGTTTCAGGGTGCTAGTCAGCACCGATAGCCTTGTGGGCAGCGTGCCGACAATACAGTGAGCGTCCCGAGTTAGAATCCCGACTCGAGGACCTTTCCCGATCCCGCCCCTTCTCTCTCCCCCACTTTGCTTCCTGTCAGCTCTGATCTGTCCTATCATAATAAATGCTAAAAAATTTAAAAAAAAATTAAAAATCAGGGTGCTCGCATGGATTTTTGATTGTAGGATTTTCTTCAAAAGGTATTTTTATTTATTTTTTTCACTTGATCTAACACAAACTAAGTGATAACGTAATTGTACCAAAAAAAAAGTCTTGTTCCTTGGATTCCTCAGATGCTGGAAAACTTCGTATCGCAATGCTTAGATGATCCACCAATCAAAATGATGGTAAAAGCAAAGAAGGATGTTTTTTGTTGATGCTGTTGTTTTTTTATGTTCTCGTTGATATTTGCAATCTGCCTCAGCAGCTGTGTCCTCTGATGCATGCAGCTGCTAGCAGGAGGGACCGTGGTGATGGGTGATTGCTCTGTTGAGACAAAGGCAGTGACAGGGAAAGTGTTGGGCAGAAAATTCATCTCCAAATGATCAGTATTTTTCTGCTGACAGCTTAAACGGTACCTTGAGCACTTAATGGTTGGAGTATTCGTTCAATTTCTTTTTTAATGGATATAAGTGTAGAGGGTTTTCCTTTAGCATGTTATGTGTACTGTATGTTTGCATTATGTTCGTTTTAAGTTAAGTACTAGAGACAAGTGTCAAAAGGAACAAGCAAGACAGACTATGATTATAAATATCTATACATAATCCAAAGTGCTGAATATTTCTTTCGAGAAATAATTTGCCATGGCAACTAAGTGACATTACTATGGAAACACAACCTTGATTGTTGCATGTGGAGCCGCCCTTGGGCGCCTTTTATATGCATATTTCTTGTAGTTTGACTCGATCCAGACAAAACCGTTGATCATACTACATTTCTCTTTTTTAAGGACATTAAGTGCTAGTTCAAATTGCTGTCAGTTGTCTTAAGAATGAGTTGAACCCGTTATTAACAAAGCTTATCCCTAGTGTTTTATTCATGGTAATTTCATCCAAGATTAGGGAAGTGAATTTAAATTTTGCTTTTTAGATAATTTGATATTATGCTGTCATTATGCTATCAACACATTTCCCTAAATTTTCATACTGAATTTATTATGGAAAGTAGGAGTCTATTTATTTTCTTTGAGGTGACCTGGTGGAACAAAAGAGACTGGCAATAAAATTAGCCGGACGTAAGCTTTTATGCTAATTAAAATATCACTGTTGTTGTGGTAACCATTAGTATCCAGCTTTTTAGTTTTAATGCAAAGATTCAAAGCGATGACTTAAAATCACACTGCTTGCAGTGATCAAGTGTTGTCGAGAGTAATGAATGAATAAGTGCACTTATATTTAACAGCTGTAAAGCATGAATGGTGTCCCTAATGCTGCTTAGCATTTTGAATTTGAAAAAACCTATGTGTACACATTTAATAGGTGATTCTGAAGCAAACTGCCATAAACTAATTGCAGGGACAGTCTTGCCGCTGTGGTTAAGGAACTTGTGCAAGGACAAAATAAAACTGTAGTAAATTTTGATTGGCTAATTCTAAATGGCATTGTTGCTCACTTAAACTATGGGAAAGAAATTCTTGAAGGGTTGTTTCACAAGGAGTTAGCAACTGAACTCCCTCATGAATGGCCCTCCCATGAGGCTGTTAGCATAGTGTACATATGGTCATTTAAAGGAAGAAATTTAGATGACCAGATCACATTTTTCCATGTGATCTTGTGTAAGGGAAACAGGTCAATTTAGCGCAAAGGGAATTATTTAATTATGTGTTATAGGGAATTTGGACAGAATCACTGTAACAAGATCGGCAGCTTAAGACATTAACTTGTAAGCACAAAACACAAGATACTTCTCTTTTCAATATAAATAAGACTTTATTGGATAAATCTAAGACAATATAAACTAATCTAACACACAGACATACGCACTCTTACATACACACAAGTTACAGGAAGATAGAAAGTGAGGAAAGGAGTTAAAGAGAGTGAAAATGTGAAATCCCAAGTTTATAGCAATATGTGCAATTGCATAGACCTGAACAACCATCAATCATTTAAGTAACCCTCGCATTGAGTTCCATGTGGCTAAAATTTATATTAAATGCACCAGTTCAGCTAGAATCTGGAGGTACTTGCGTTGCTTGTTTAGGGGGTTCCCTTGTTGTCTTGTTGTCTTCTTTGCAGAAAGGGGTTTCCCAAGTTTGTTGATTGGCTTGGAAGTCCGGTTGTCGTTTGAAGTGACATCTTGGGAAGCCAATGGTTGGGCGTTGGATGAAGATGCGGAGTTGTGGGCTGGTTGAAGTTTTGATGCGTTCACAGTCGGAGTTGGACTCGGAGACACGGCTTTGTGGCAAAACTTAACTCAGAATGTGAAACTCTCAACAGAAAAGAAAAGAAATTAAAGTAGAAGCCAGTAAGAACAGTGACGATACTAGATGGCGTATCTCCTCAAAAGACATACACAATGAATAATTAGGACATGATAGTCAAATGTGTGGGTTACATACATAATATGAAGTTATGCATAGAAATGATCAGTTGCTCATAAGTCCTTTTAGCATCATTTAGGTGCATATATACACGTGAAGGCAGTTTCTGTGCCATTCTGTGAACGTGGGGACAAGTTCTGTGAAGAACAAAGGTCAAAAGGGTTTAGAAGGAATCTCAGTCTGGTTCTTGTCTTCTAGGTGGGGGAAGTCCATCCGAGGACGATTAGCTCGTGATTTCTATCACGGATTTGCATGTGATGGTCATGCTGTGCATCTCTTTGACCATTAAGCTTGGTTACTTGCCCCAAATTTGACAAACTCCTTCCTGAGTTCGAATTATCAATAAGTGTTCTTTTGTTTTAATGCTGTGAGAATGCTCAAAGCTGCTAGTTGGTGGACTTGCTTCAGACTCGTGGCGCAAGGTCAAAAGGGTTTAGAAGGAATCTCAGTCTGTTTCTTGTCTTCTAGGTGGGGGAAGTCCATCCGAGGACGATTAACTCGTGATTTCTATCACGGATTTGCATGTGATGGTCATGCTGTGCATCTCTTTGACCATTAAGCTTGGTTACTTGCCCCAAATTTGACAAACTCCTTCCTGAGTTGGAATTATCAATAAGTGTTGTTTTGTTTTAATGCTGTGAGAATGCTCAAAGCTGCTAGTTGGTGGACTTGCTTCAGACTCGTGGCGCCAGGGTATTGTGGACAGATTTATGACGTTGTCTTGTTATCCTGGGCCTCTTTGTGGAATTTGGCTCTTTGGGTGGTTTTAACACCAATCTGATCGAATCTTAAATTGTCTGATTGACTCTGGTACCCTACACTTGTGTGGCACATTCCTGAGATTAATTTTGAAACCTGAGGTAATTTTATTAGAATAATCTGGGATTTTAAGACCATTTAAACACCACATATTCTTTGTGTATTTACATACTGTTTCTCACAAGCAACACATGACTAGGTTAATATAGGAGCTAATTATAGCTTTTATTGTTTTTTTTTTCACATCACACTTGAGTATAACATTGTGTGAAAAGTAGCAGTCTTTGTTGACTTAAGGCATTTTTGACTTGAACACATTTAAAATGAGTGTTCTTTTTATGTTCATGACAATATAAGAGGACAGGAGATGGGAAAGATGATGGGATCAAATTTGTCTTACAGGATTAAAACTGAATTTGAACAGTGGAATGATAAAGTCTTATTTGCACAACGTGTCTGTCCGTTTGTTAGCTCTTATAGTGTAAATTTCACATTTCTTCCTAACACACTTCAGAAATGGCGAGGCATCTAGTAACAGCGCACATACAGTACACGCATTCACCTTTTGAGCTGAAGCTGTTGGGTTTTTTTCTTACATGATAAATGACTTTGTTCTAGTGGCTTATTCAATAACCATGTGACGAGTGAGGCGGGGCCGAGAGCCGTGGGAACGGAGCGAGGCCGGTGGAGTAATTGCTAATGCGCGACACCTGCGCCACTCACCGGTCTCGAGTCCCACGGAGGAGCTCCGGAAGGATAAAAGGAGTGACAACAGTGTTGGACGAGAGAGGACCAGGCCTGGACTTTTTTTTTAAATTTTTTTAAATTTTATTATTATTTTTTTTTTATATAAAATAAACAAACACAAAACGAAACTCGTCACAAACCACAAGAATGATTATTTGGACATTATTCTGATTGTTTTTATTCCAGATATTTAGTTTTTGTTAAAGGCTTTTTGTGCCTATGAATTTACTTCTAATGCATTGTTCAAGAAGGAAGGAAGATTGTGCGTCATCTGTCCCTGTGATGACATTTGGCTAAGCATCGTTTTAATACAAGTTTAACAGAAGAATGACCTGATTGATGCACTGCACTGTAGTTCTTTTAAACTTTTACTTATATACCAAACATAAAGGCACAAAAAGAGCCATATAGAACACGGGTCTGTTTATGTAGGCCAGTTTTTTTTTTTCTTTGTGAAATTGAGGACAGAATATATTTATATATATTCCAGACCGGACGGACATTAATATCCTTCAGACTTCAAATCACTATGCCCATTACAATAGTCATCCTCAGAGCTGGAAAACCCTAGAGAGGCGGAAGGGAGAAGATGTGTCAAAGAAAATCAGAGCGATAGAGAGGGGGAGATAGAGGCTGAGCGGAAGGGAGAGAGAGAGAGAGAATGGAGCGAATGAATTGGATAAGGAAGAGTTTCTGACTCTGAGTAGTGAGTATGCACAGAATACTAACTGGAAGGAATCAAAGGCATGTAGGATGACATTGGCTGAAAGTCACCAAAGAAATTCACCCGTCCCAATCGCACCTCAGTTTCCTTTTCCTGCTGATTTCCCTACAGCGTCCACAGAACCTGTGATCACACTGTGACAGTCTTTACTTCTCCAATGTTGTCTCCCTAATCAGAAGATCAAAGAGAAAATGCCTAGAGGGAGTGCGGATGTGAAATGGTGAATGGTATGCCATCCAGTAGCTTGTGTATTCGGTTGATGGAGCATCGATCAGGCAGTACAGAGCATTGTGGAGAGAAAAAAAATTATATGTTATATATTAGGGCTGCACGATAAATCGAAATGGAATCGAGATCGCAATTCGACAGAAGCTGCGATTGTCATGCGTATCTTTCAGTGAAGCACGGTTCTGTGATCAGCAGTAAATCTCCATCCAAAGGCCAGAGGGTGCTCTCGCGCTGAAACTCCAAATACGCCTCGCAGAAGAAACCCAGAAAATCGCTGCAGCTGAATAAACAGAAGATTCAACTGCTTTCATTGATTCAACGTGAATAATAAATTATATATACAGTATGATCTGTGATTAATCAATTGTGTAAAGATTTGAATCCTTATTTTTCTAAAAATAATCTTATATAAATGATACAAATCAAATATAAGGGATAGTGTGCATACAATCACCCAATATCAATTAAATAGACACATTCAGGGACATTAAATATTCCTCTGCCTCATGTTGGGGTCCTGATCATTTACTATTTTGTGATAAAGAATATAGTAGTTCTCAATTAGAGGCCCGAGGTCCACTAGGGGGCCTCAGGAATCTTCCAAAATGGCTTAAAAATTATTTAAAATAATTTTCATTATTTAAATGATTTACCAATTGATATTTGTTATTGCTAAATGTGCACAAGATATGTACCATGTACCCTTTTTTAACTATAAAGGAAAAAAATCTGAAACTTTATATGTAGTGTAACTACATGTAACTTTACATGAAGCTCTCACTTTTACAGTTTTCCTCATTGTGGCATACATTAGAGGTCTTCACGGGTCCACTTGGATCCGAGGTCCGACCCTAATTTAAAATAAACATGCTTTTCCCAAATGGACCCCGATTAGACCGAAATCTTTTAAACTATCCCGAATGCGTAGGTTACTTTCACTTTCGTGTTATGAGAGGAACGCACATAGAAAAGGAGCATATGTTCGTAATCCTCGCACACAGACATCATCTTATAGATGAACCGGCCAAATCAGTCAGCAGGACACTGGGATTTTTCCTGACTGACTGCGGGGCTGCAGGCTGTACACACGTCAATGCCGTTTGCGTTCGGGTTCGAAAATAAATGCCGTCGGGTCATGTCGGACTCGGGTCTAATATCATCAAGTCTGTCTCGGGTCGGGTTTTTCTTTAAAAACAATTAATTTATGCACGTCGGATTCGGGTCTGTTCGTGTCGGGTACAGATTTTAGGACCCGAGAAGACCTCTAGCGTACAGCCTTGATTAAACAAAATTGGTAGATTTTTAATTAGTCCCCTCATGAATTGTTAGCAGATATAAAACCATTGAATTGCCAAATTCTCTGCTGTTGTTGTGTGTGTGTGTGTGTGTTTTTTTTTACTTGTACTCATGTATCCATTAGTTCACTCAAAAATGACAATTCTCATCATTTACTGAACCTCATGTTGTTTCAAACCTATATTACTTTATTTATTCCGTGGAATTTTTTTCTTTTTTTTTTGTCTGTTCAGTGAAACTTTGAAAGAAACCGGGTCAGAAACAACATTACAACCCACTGACTTTAATTTTATGGGCAAAAAGGATTAATGTTCTCGTGTTCCACTGAAGAAAAAAATCATGCAGGTTTGGAACGACATGAAGGTGGATAAATAATTACAGTTTTGTTTGTGGATGAACTAATCCCTGAAGCAATTTTTCTGGCTAAAATGACATGGAAAAAAACTTGCTGCATACATGATGCAACTCATCTAGCACTTTGGACACAGCGACGAGATGATGTCATAGTGAGAGGAAGAAGAGTTGTAGGAGAGATGTGGAGTGTGTGCAAGCCTCCGCAAGGGGGAGGAAAAGAGAGAGAAACGGATGGATGGAGAAGTGAAGAGTGAATAAGGCAGAAGTGTGAGGGAGAGGGAGAGAGAGAGGGAGAAGGAGAATGGGTGAAAGTGTGTGAACACTCACACACAGCTGAGGGTGGATGTGTTCTTAGCAACAAGCCAGAGGAGTGTAGGAGGAAGAGACTGGAGAATCAGAGATAGAGGAGTGGAACACTGACACAGATGTGTGTGAAGGAGCAGGAATAAGAATTACTCGTATATTTGCATGAATTATAGTTTGTCAATAATTGAAATGAGAAGATGGCATTGAAGAGCTTGCCAGGACTATATATACTTTTTTAACTATAAATATAATAGAGAACATAAGGAACTGGCAGTGATTTTTTTTAAGGTTAACTTATTGGATTATCGTGGAAGCTCCCCGGAGCTTTGGATAAAAGCTAAATCTGCCATTTTCACTGTATTTTTGACATTTATTTTACCTTTGGACTTGACCAGTCCTTTTTTATGGACATTGGAATCACAATGTGGAGCTCTTTTTATAATTCCACTCTGTTGGAAAATTCTCACGATATCTTTCACATACACGTGTGGTTTAACTGATCTGTGCACCTTCAATGTGGTAAGTTTTATGTTGTTGTTTTTTTTCTTTAAATACTTAATATTTTTAGATAATATTTTCTGTTAGTATTTAGAGAATGTATCTTATTGCAAGCTTTTACAACATTTTAGAAAAGGTTTTGCTTTATTTTCTGTATTTTGTTGCACATTTAAATATATTGTTTAAATTATTTGTGTATGATTTCTTCAAGTACTCTATTTACTGTATATAGTTTTATGCAATTTAAACATAAACAGGAATAATCTAATCATCTGAATGCTTTCCTCTCTTATCTAAGGTGTCATGCATCCATTGATATAAGTTTGAGTGTAATCGTGTTGGTTAGTGGTACTTTATTGTAATTTAGTGCATGTCCAGTAATATAGATATTGGAGCTGGCTGGTTGTCTCACTCTTATTTTCATTTAGTTGCAGTGACTGTGCAGTGAAGTCAACAGGTTGTTGTTCCATCATTATGCTTGCGTTTCATTTTGAATGTGTGGCAGATTTAATATTTACTTAGTTTGCATGCAAAAAAGTAGCCAAGTTAAATTCAAAGGTCATGTTGTACTGTATGTATTGATCAACAAGCTCTTCAATCTTGACCTTCTATGCATTTCTGGCCTTTTATTCTTGAATGAGAAAAAAAAACAATGCATCTCTATATAAAATATTCTTCTCTTCCACACAACCTGTTGTTTTGAAAAGTTATTTTCTTTTTGTTCTTATTTGCTTTGGATGTTTGAAGGAACATTTAGACACAGTATGATCAATGAAGTGATCAATACCTGAAAATATGTAGCTGATTGCAGTGAAGAATAGATCTGCCAAGGACATTGTTTAGACTGTGTGCCATTGCTTTTGCTTTGGTAAATGAATGTCTGGTCATTTCACTTGACTGTCTGGATTAAATGATTGTGAAAATGAGAATGGGACGTGGCGTGGGTCAGTATGAGAGAAAGTGAAATAGATTGGCACAGCAATTTTCTATAATTGATCATCATCTTATTGTGCCTTTGCTTGCCGTATAGTTAGAATCATTTTCTATTTTAAGAAAGATGTAATATTTTCACAATTAAAAATTCTGGCATACTGATTTGAATCTTCTATGTGTGTACTATAGAGAGTGTGTCTTCTGTATGTAGCAAGGTCACAGTGTCTGGTAGTGACAGCGAAGACACGTGTTTGAACTGAAACCAAAGGCCCAGTGAATTGCAAGATTAATTAAAAGCCCTGGCTTTCATCACATTGTGCTCTATACCTACAGACAATTACCTCTTTCACTTGTAATATAGTACAGTACATGAAAGATGTGAGAAGTGGTATGCAAAGCTGTGAGCTCTGAAGGAGTCATTGCCAATTCAAATTCCAATTAATCTTGCAGTCACGAAGAAGCTGTTTATTTTAACCTTCTATTGCATTAAATGATTGTGAAAATGAGAATGGGACGTGGCGTGGGTCAGTATGAGAGAAAGTGAAATAGATTGGCACAGCAATTTTCTATAATTGATCATCATCTTATTGTGCCTTTGCTTGCCATATAGTTAGAATCATTTTCTATTTTAAGAAAGATGTAATATTTTCACAATTAAAAATTCTGGCATACTAATTTGAATCTTCTATGTGTGTACTATAGAGAGTGTGTCTTCTGTATGTAGCAAGGTCACAGTGTCTGGTAGTGACAGCGAAGACACGTGTTTGAACTGAAACCAAAGGCCCAGTGAATTGCAAGATTAATTAAAAGCCCTGGCTTTCATCACATTGTGCTCTATACCTACAGACAATTACCTCTTTCACTTGTAATATAGTACAGTACATGAAAGATGTGAGAAGTGGTATGCAAAGCTGTGAGCTCTGAAGGAGTCATTGCCAATTCAAATTCCAATTAATCTTGCAGTCACGAAGAAGCTGTTTATTTTAACCTTCTATTGCATTATGTCTGTAACAAACATTTTCTTCAGTTTGGCAATAAAATGGTTAATACGTGTTGATGACCATTATCAATTATATTTATTTAATGCACTTTTTGACTTTGGATCACTGCACTCATGAAAACACACACACACACACACACATATATATAAAAAAATTTTTCACCTATTAAATGATTTTAATGGATTCTTTTTTTTTTTTGCACCCAGTAAACTAATTTTAAAAGTCAAATTATTTGTATGTAATGAAAATTGCTTAATGTTTGTTGCCTAGGAGAAACATTGTTATTTTTAATAATTTGTTTTTGATTTTGGTAATAAGATCTGTTTTGTGCAGGAAAAGGGGATGAAATATTGGAACTCAAACACTGGAACTGAATTTTTGCCCTTATAATGTCTGCAGTAGAGGCTTAAGAATAGTAATGTGTAGCATCTTCCGGACAGCTGTAGGGCTGGGTGAAATTACTCTGAAATGATTTTAGCTGCCCCAAGTGAAACCTTCCTCAAGCACTCAGTGTCACAGACGCCTCACTTTGCCTGGCACCTCTTTTTTTTTTTCTTCTTCTCGTATACCTCTTTTTTTCCTACCTTCCTGTCTCAATGTCTCACTGAGGTGAATGTGCTCCATGCTTAAAAGTTGCTGTTGTGAGTGGTAGTGTGTTTACCCTCTGCTTTCTCCTTTCAGCATCCCCTATGCCTCTGTTTGTTCTGTGCCTTTGTCTTCCATGCTTTTAGGTAGACCGCAAACGCATGCCTTGAAGATTTGGGCAAAACACATACGTGCAGAATGGTGTTACCTTTGCTTGTGCTTCAGTGATTTTAAAAAGCCACATTAGTGTGCTTCTCACTGTGCTTATGTGGGATCACTCACCCCTGAATGCCCTTACCTACAGTGAATGACAGAGAGAGAGAGTGTGGAAAAGACAAGGTGAAAAGGCGAGACTGCATAAGTGAAGCATAAGACTGTGTAAACAAAATGTGCCATAAAAATGTTTGGCTTTTGAAAACTCACGTCCAGTTGTTGCTAGTTGGACAAGTGTGAGTGTACGATCGAGACAGGAGTTGCAGAAGGACTAAGGTATGCATCACATATAACACTTCTGCCTCAACTCACACCATGTCTAACACTGTGGTTTAACCACACTATAACTCATCTTCTCTCAGCCTCACTGTCCAATCTAACACCACCTCAGAGAGACATACTCGACCGTGTACTTATTTGGGAGAGACTGCTAAAATATGCAGTTGGTGTCTGTCAAAAAATATATGCAGCATGCAGACTCACAGAACAAGGGTGTCAAAATAAGATAAGCAGAATAACTGACTCTCTCTTGAGTTATACCAGTTTATCATCCATGGGTCGCTTTGCAATTCCTGATTGCCTGCATGTGTAACTTGTCTTAAGTTGATGCTTGGGAGTAGATAACAGTGTTGCAAAAGCAAAGAGAAACATTGATGGAAAAAAAAACATAGACGAGTGAGTTTTTTGCAGGTAATTGCCATCTTAGTTTAGAGAACCTGACTGCAGGTATAGCACATGGTTTCCATAGCTACTGATCCAGTGTCACATGATTTTGCACAAACATGTGACATTTTCTCTGTTTAATTAACTCTCCACAAGGAGTCGATGAGCCAGCATGCCTCTTCAGCTCTCCTAAAATTCCAGTTATTTTTATATACTGAAATCCGAAAGTGAATGAAATGTTCCAGAGTCTGTATTTTGCAGATTTTACATGACAAAATTGTATCTTGCTGTATTTCGTATTTTAGTATGCATAAAGAATGAGACAGGCATAGCAAATAGTATGATGCACCAAGATATTCAAAGTGAAAAGCCATTTGTGGTTTTAATGCAGCTCTGTTGTAGGCAAACATTATTTTGATTGATTTATGCATTCAGTAGCACACACATCTATATGTACTAGTAGAAATTGCATATCGTATAATGTCAGGGCTGTGTTGCTATATTACTTTACTGTTGCACTGAGTTGCCATGGATTTAAGTGAATGTTCTTAAAAGGTGTTTAGTTTGTCTTTTGTTCTTCTTATCTGTTGTATGTTTTCTCTCCAGCAGATAAGCAAAGGCAAAAGTGCTGTTGCATTTTCAGTCTTTGTATATTACTGCTAGAATGCTAGTATTATGTTACTTTATTTCCTTTCACTTTTATTAATTTTTGTTTGATTGATTGATTTATTTAGATATGTGTTTGCTTCACTAATTTTCACATTATTTAGGTGAACGTTTGTGTGTGGTAGATTTTTGTTTGCGAGATAAAAACAAAGGGATCATTTTCAGTGTGTTTAAATGCTAGTCAGCTTAATAGAGCTGCTCATTTTGGCATAAATATAATTAGGGCACATTTCCACATAATTCAAATAAATTTTGCCACTGTCAATGGTATTTTGGACCAGGTAATGTGGAAATTAATAATTAGACACTTTCAGTGTATTCTACCATTGATCA